>NW_017804812.1:491418-547126 GCF_001891065.2 Hippocampus comes
TCCCTGGCGTCATGTAGGGGTCCGATTCGGGGTCAACCCGATCTATTCCTTTCCAGGGAACACCAGGCTGAAACTCTTGAGGATGAAGGAAAAAAAGAGAAATGCTCATCAACAGTTGACATGCTATACGAGTCGTCCAAAAAGTTTACACATCGCCGGTCAGTCTGGTGGCCGACGGTGCTTTTGTTTGCAGCTAAATGCTATTTTGGTTGACACTTGAACAGCTGTAAACAATTCAATCCAGCCGGTTAAGAAAGCTGGCTGTGTTGTATGGCGCTCTGTCCCCTCCCACACCATATGTCAGACCCGTCTCCTCGGGTGGACCATAGGAGACCACTGACCAAAGAAAGTCACAGACGTTAATGAATACACTTGGGAACTGTTTTATAATTGTGGGAAAATTGCATAATGCGCCATTTAAAAATTCATACAGCGTCAACTCCGCTGAGACCCTGAATGTCAAGTAATTAGTGCAAACAGGATTGCGTAAAGTGTCACCACTTACCAGGGGGCCAGCTGGCTGTAGTGGTGGGCTTGGTACTCATCTTGCCAGGGGTGCGATGCCAACTGGTGTTGCCTTGCGCATCTCCAACAATCATGTCGTACTGTGAGTAGGGTGAGGCCCCCGGCATCTTCATGGAGGTGACAGGACCTGCACAGCAGTTTGGATCAACACCATTATGCAACGGATGGCTAAACAAATCACTTCCTGTACAATGTCCCTTCTAAACCAATGAAGGTTCTGGAATTCATATTCAGCGGTTCCCCCCGGCCCCCCAAAAAAATTTTTTTTTTTTTGTCAAAAGAAAAAAAATGGCAAGGACAAAATTGAAGTCTTACCATTTTTGTGGAATGCATTTTCAGGTGAGGAAGTGTCTGGCGAGGAGTGTCCCTCCATCATCCATTTGAAACGAGATTGTTGTCCTCCCATGTCCTTCATGCCACCAGGCCCCCCGACCATAGAGCCGCCCAAGTCCATACCTGTGAGGTTCACACCAGAACTGAAGCCTGTAGATGGAGGCAATAACATGTCACAATTGTTTAGGATATTTCAACTAACCCAAAACATAAAATACAGTGAACCCACCGCTATTTGCGAACGGGGGCAGACTCCATACTACCAAAAAAAAAAAAAAAATAGGATGGCTGACGGCGCAGAACTTACACCTCCCAGTGCAAAGGCTTTATAGCTCACAAGACACCCGACAAGGCTAAAAATAGATTCGCTTTCGGGCTCATATATCCACGATGGCAGCACAGAACGACCCCAGAGTGAACTAGGTTGTGTTTGCTGTCATGTCTTATTTTGCGGATCATTGATCGAATGCTCAAATTGTGACACTAAAGTCGATCGGTGATTTTGCATTAAAATACTATGCCTAACGCTTTGTAAAATATGGTACTTACTCGAGTAAGGTCCAAGAGTTTTCTGATGCAGATCAGCCACAGATCCTGCGAGGCCCTGGTGGGGCAAGGAGTCAACCCCGTGTAATTTGGCACCACTTCCACTATGGTGGGAGGGAGAGAGCTTGAGGCTGCCACCTAAACTTCCGACTTGCTGCTGCTGCCGTTGTTGCTGGAGTACTGCCATGATCCTCGCCAACTGCCAAGGCGCAAAAAAATAAAATAAATAAAAACATAGTCAGCAAGCACCTTTCGATAGTCTAGGTCAGGTAAAAACATTTTTTTTTTTAATCCCGAAACCAAATTTTGTCAAACCTCCTAATAATAGCTGCAGAACGCTCCGTGCACGCGTGTACCTGTTGAGGGTCAGCTTGCTGCCGCACATTAGGTGTGAACTTTCTCTGGTTTTGTAGCAGCTGCTGTTGTGGTTGCTGTTGTTGCTGGAGGAGGAGCTGACAAGCCTAAAACAAAGATGATGCAACTTCTTAAACCTTTGCACTGCGAAAAACAATTGCGGCCAATGTTCCATTTTGCAAAAAGAAGCAAAATACAGGGAAGCGCTTGCAACGAAGCCCAGTGGTAGCATTTAGAATCGTGTGCCGTGCTCGTTCTCACCAACTGAAACTGGATGTGCGGCGGGTAGATGCTGCTGAGCATGGCTATATGCTGGGGGGACAGCTGTGGAGGGAACACGCCGCTGCCGCCGACTCCAGGCACTCCTCCCACACCGCCAACACCCCCGACGCCCCCACTGGGAGGGGGCATCTGCTTCAGCATGGAGCCTGGCACCTGAGGGGGGGGGAAAAAAAACACAATGACAGGCACACGCACGTTACCACAGGCGCTCTTCGGTACTGTAACCAAGAGCAACCACGTTAGCTTCCTGCTTCCTGATGAACATTGATTCTCTTTTGCTCTTCTCATTAGTTGGCGATAACGAGCGTGTCAACTCATTCAACGCATTGTATTCTCCAGAAATAAGTGGTACGACACTTGTTCTGAAGAGTGATGATGTAATTCTGATTAGCTTGTTGACGTGGTGGGAAACGTTTGCGTTTTCTGCACAAATGTTCCTTTATCGGCTGTCAGTTCCGAACTGAGTGCAATGTACCATCAAATTACTCTCATTGCTAAATCAAAAATTAAAAACCAATGGCTTAGTTGCGAGATGTCATTTTCCAATGCATAATTAAAATTGGCTTAAATCGAGTCAAATGCGGGAATTTTTTTTTTAAGTATTAATGCTATCTGATAGACAAAAGGCGAGTAAGCGCACCTGAGGCGACAGGAACTGATGAGGCACTTGTGCTCGTATCCCTGGGGACTGGTTCATGGTTGGAACATTGGGCTGGTGTCTGGGCTGAGACATCCCTCCACTACTGCCAAGGAGACTGTGGCCACCCTGTGATCCAAAATAGAAGAAAAAAAAAAATTTACATTTCACAGAAAGCACCGAAGCTAAAGCAGAATGTCAAACGATTGAGGGTTAGGTTGAACAAGTGTACCTCGTGAACACAGAAAACTACACAGAATAGAGTGTAAGGATGGGAGGACAGATACAAGAGGAGCAGGTATCTTACTTGTCTAAAGGGGATAGTGTGATTGAAGAGGGAATGGGGCTTGTAGGCAGTGGGTGGTGAGAACAGAGAGCAAGGACCGTCCTCCCCAAGGTACCCATCCTGATTGTTCAAAAGCAAGGTCTGCCCAAGTGACAGCCGAGGGAAAGACATTCGAGTGGCGCGGGGGACAGGGGAAGAGTGAGACAAGGAGGGAATGAAGGAAAAAGGGGGTACCATCACACGAGCAAGAAAAGACGAAGTGTACAAAATGATTCTTATGTCATTCGAGATACAGAGACATACCTTGTCGTAAAAAGAAACACCATCTCCAGGCGCCGCCTCTTTGGAAACGGGTGAACGATAAGCCATGCTGCCTCCCCCTCTTCCTTTCCGCATGTCTCCATTGTAATCCATCATTCCCAAGGCTCTTTTATCCATCTCCATCTTCTTTTCCTGGAGAGCGCCTGGCGCCAGGTCAATGTTCAGACCGCTCGGATCGTCATTCTGTCCCAACACAAAAGGACAACAGTCATTATTCCGTTATCGTCACGATCCCCAGTTAACCAATCACGTTCCAGGTCATGTCAAATGAGTCGGCACATGTCAAGCATTATTTCAAGTTCAGATATTCTAGTAAGCTTTTCCTGACATTTTGTGAACCATGAGTTGCAGCACAAGTCATGGGCTACGAAAACATCTTTGACACGGAGGCACTCGTAAGTCAGGGTACCACTGTGCGTGCGCCTGTGTGTACGTTTTTATTGCCTTACCAGAAGCCCCATATTTGAGAATTGTCTGTTGATTGGGCTCATCCAGGAATCTCCCCCGACCTTGAGCGGACCCTGAATAGGATTGGGTTAAACTTTGTCAACAGAATTAAAGCTTCAAACCTGGACTGAGTTAAAAAAAAAAAAATGCAGCACACCTTGGGAACAACCTATCCAAGACAATATGGAGGTAACCTACCTTGTGGCTAGGCTTCTTGACATTGTGGCTCTGTCCCCAGCCACCATTGCTACCCTGTCCCCAGGATGACCCGCTACCCTGGGAGCCGGCGCTGTTCCACATGCTCCCGCCCTCCTCCTCTTCCTCCCAGCTCGAGTGACGTGACGCTGTCACAGAGCCCTCTTTTTCCCCCCAGCTGTCTTGCATAGACTTTGATCCTGTTGGAGAAAGTTAATGGCAGTCAGCATTGTGACATTGCGGCAATATATATGATATCTTATATAATCCATCTTTCCTGGTTTAACACGATATTGGATAGATAAATATATCGAAATACTGTATATGAGAATCAAACCATGACTACTATCCAAAGTTAAGCTTTGTCTCTCACTATTTGGTGTACTATTTCTTGTATATTCTAACCAGAATTAATTGGATTGGAAGGAGGGTTTCCCCAGCCACTTTTCCCGCCAGCGTCTTCAGGTTCCCCCCAGCCAGAAGGGGCATCGGTCGGTTTTCCCCAAGCGGCTGTACCATTGTCCACCGTGGGACTAGCTGGAGGTGTACCACCCCAACCTGAGGTACCTGCAAGCGCACACACAACAATATTTGACTCTTACAAACACAGCAATGGTGGCCAACTTCAGTCGGTTATTATCATTGATCATCTTTTTCACAAAACAGACAGTTGCTGGCGTCTCACCCATCGGAGAAGCTTTTCCCAGTCCGTGACTGGTGTTGAAGTCCCTGCCGCCTCCAGGTCCTGTGGCAGGTCGATTGAGCTGCTGTGTTGAAGGTGGGGGTCCCTGTTGTTGAGCCTGACCGTGACCATGTGGCTGCTGGCCAGCAGGGGTGGTGTTCTTATCCCACAGATTAACCGGCTTGTAGTTGTAATGGGTTGGGTCGCCCCATGCTGATGTTCCATCGTCGATCTCATTTTTCCTACTTAAAGACTGCGGGGACGGTTCCTCCCAACCGCTTGGTGCAGATCCACTTCCACCGTGACCTGCAGGGATGGGCCCCGAGGTCCAGCCTGAGCTTTGGTTCTGAGCTTGGGAGATTGGTTTTCTCCCACCACCCCCTTGCATAGCCCCTTGGTCCAACGCTTGCTGCAGCTGTGGAGGCTGATTCCGGGGCTGTGATTGTTGCTGCTGCAGTTGTGCCTGCAGGCCCGCGATGGAGCCTGACTGGCTGTTTGGCATCTGGTGCATTTTATTTCCTCCACTCCAACCTTGATGGGGTTTGGGCCCACTAACGGCAACTGCTCCGCTGCCTCCCGCCCCCGTTCCCCCTGCCCCCCAGGACCTCCGTGGATCTTCGCCCCAGCTTCCCCAACTGCCCGCACCTGAGTTCCTTCCCCCGTTCTTCGGTTCATCTTCCCATCCTGCACCGCTACTATTAGATTTGGACTCCTGCTCACCCCAGTCCCGACCTGCCCCAACCTTCTGCCCTGAGCCCCACCCACTTCCTCGTCCTTCCCCTCCCATTTCTTTCCACCCTACTGCTCCTCTCTCGGTACTCACAAGGCTGCCTTGCTCCCCCAGACCACCCCAACTGCCCCCATTTCCTCGATTGGTTCTCCATCCTTCATTATCCCATCCTTTGGTCTCCTGACTATCCACGGCACCCATTCCTCCTGCACCCCAGCCAGTAGTCTTTCCTTGCTCGTTTTGTCCCAAGGATCCTGAACTACCACCAGTACCTGCTGTGATCACTGCACCAGACTGCGAGACGCCAAGATTACTCATGGTGGGGCCAGAAGGTGGTGGAGCTCTCCCAGTTAAAGAGGCCCCACCGCTGCTACTGCTGCTGCTGCTGGTCTCCCAGCCCTCCCCAGAGGAGCCAGCAGATGAAAGCAAGGGAGGGTGGGACCCCGGCCCATTGGAATCACCAATCGGAATTCTGGGTCCAGACGAATACTGAGAAGAATGTCCCAGAGAAGCTGGGTGTTTTGAAGAGGTTGACGAGAGTGCGCTCTTACTGTGTTCCGCTTGATTACCAAGATCCCAAGCTGTGTTTTGTCGAATTTGTGTTTGGCCCCAGCCTGTGTTTGATAGTACCCGTGGATCAAGATCGGGACGACTGAGCAGGTTCTGTAAGGCAGCTTCAGTATCGGGTGGCTGACGCCGGGGACGGGAGCCATTATGTTCCCTTTCACATCTGGAATTCCCACCGCTGGATAAAGATCCTCCCCGTGCTCCGTGCCCTCCCTCACCCCATTCCCCCGTTTCGCCCTCTCCCTTCTGATTGTCCCAAGCTCTGTTCATAGCAGTCGAGGTGACAGGTGGATTGCCAGCTGTGCTGCATCCACTACTGCTGCTGTTACTGCTGCAGGCTCCTCCCCTGACTTCTCCAGGATGAGCTCCACCAGTGCTAGAGGAACTCCCACCCCAGTCAACACTCGACATCCCTTTTTCCACTCCTGCTCCTGATGTCCCCCACCCTCCCTGAGATACCCCAGTTTGACTATCATTCGCTCCATTTCCAGCACTGCCCCATGACTTAACCCCGCTGGAGGGCCCCAGATAACCCCAACCCGAAGACCCATTATCCCCCTCAGCAGCTCTATATGACCCCGTGCCACCCTCTCTGCCCTCCCATCCATCAGTCCTTGAGGCACCCGTTTTGGAGTTGGATGCAGGGTAAGAGGGTTGGCCCCTCCACGAGGAAGAAAGATTGTGGTCTCCACCACCTCCCATTCCTCCCGCAACTCCTTCCTCTCCTGCAATTTTTGGTCCCGCTGATTCACTATCCCACTTGCCGCCTGCCATCTCTCTGTCTCTCGATTGCATTTGGTGAAGTTGGTGCTGATGAGTGCTTGATTGATTCACAGACAAAGCTTGGTGACCCCCGAGTGCCACTGCCCCAGCCTTGAGCCCTACGGAAGCAGAATTGTTGGCAGATAAAGTTCCTCCAGTGCCCTGGTGATGGAAGGACGATGGGCCTCCTTCCCCGACAACACCGGGCGCATCCTGTTGCACCAAGGCAGGCCAGGCCGAAGGGTTGGCATTTGGATTAAAGTTGGCACCCGGAATACCACTGCTGCCATCGACGAGGCCACTGGCATCATGGCTTCCTGGCACAGCGGCGGCTTTGGAAACTGAGGAGGACTGCTGTAATATAGGCCCAGCTGAAGCTACTGCATTTCCTCCTCCAAGATGGCCCTGGGCGGCAGCCGTCCCCCATGCCACACTACTGGACGACTGCATACATTCATTGGGCAAAGAGAACAAGGAAGTGGATGAGGATTGGTTGCCAGAGGCACTAGTGCTGTTCACAGGCATCCCGTTGCTGTTGCTGCTGCTGCTTCCGCCGCCACCTCCTCCAGCCACAGTGAAAGAAGCTCCTCCTCCATCACTTCCAGCGATGCTGGGCCACTCTTCCAGGTCGTTCCCATCTACAATCACCTTCTCCCTGCCCTGAGAGGAAGCCTGGCTGCCTAAGCTTGTGCCCCACATGGAATTTGCATAATTAGAAGTAGTGGTAGAAGCAGCAACTGATGATGAGGTGAGGGCCAATGAGGTGGTAGCTGCACCAGAATCTGAAAGGATCAGAGGCTTACTTGTAGAAGGGAATTTCAGGCAGTGGTCAATTTTCCACCAAACATTGAGTAACTCATACCTGAGACAGCAGCCGTGTTTGCATTGGGGGGATCCCCTCCTCCTCCTCCTCCTCCTCCTCCCCCTCCCAGCAGCATGGAGGACAGTGGTGGCTGCCCCCTTTTCAGTAGCACTTTATGGTCCTGCTGGCAGCGGAATCTCGGCGGCACTTCTCTCGGCATATAGCGAGGTTGCTGCTGAGGCGCCTGGGCCGCACCTCCGCTACTTGAATTCCCGTTCCCTGTAACACTTGTGCTGCCTGTGGCAGAGGAAGAACTGGAGGTGGAGGTGGGCTGTCCGTTGGCCACAGCAAGGCGCTTGGCATTGTTACCACCCTGTGACTGGGCGGCAGCACTGCCAGGGCCTGAAGTGGCTGGGGATGGGGATGCAGAGGGGGAGGGTCCAGGGCTGGGGGAGGCAGAGCTGCTCTGATTTGCAGGAGGATGCGCAGACGACTGCTTGGTCAAATCTAGCACTGAATGATGAAGCCGCGAGTGGAAAAGAGGAGGCAAAAATGCACAGTTAATAATCAACAAGGAACATCTTTAAACTGGGGGAGGGGGGTGCTGAGCACAAAATATGGGATTCAAAACAAGTCAATTAGAATGGGTATTTTCAAGTGTAAACAAACTACTCAAGATCATATAAATAAATAGTAGCTGAAAGAAGGGGGGAAAAAACGTGATGACATGGGGGCAGATTGTTTTAATATCAAAGCAATTGAACTTTACTTTTTTACATTACTGTACATCTTACCTTTGTTCTTTTGTTCCGTAACCTAAAAAGAAAAGACAAGATACATATTACAGAATCATTAAGCTGTAACTGGTGCCATGATTGAAATCCAATTCACTCATTCAAATTGCGATGAGGCTCATTATTTGTTTGACTTCCATTTGGTGGCACTGACAGTAGCGGATAAAACCAAAGAAGCTCCCCTCAGTAACTGAAAACAACAATTTGAAATGCACAAGTCGCAGCAAATATCTGTCTTCGGACATGGCTTATACTCAACATGAGAGCCACTGAATAGATCCTAATCAATTTTGGAGATTCCTCTGGATAAACATGATTTTTTTTTTTTTTGCTTGACAAAAGCACTTCTATCAGAAATGTTGGGTGATTGTCATTAATATTGTGATCAAAACAAATTGAACATACCTTCTGTGAGGCTTCCCTTTTCCTTTTTTCTTCTTTTTTCCTTTTCTTGTCTTCCATGAACGACTGCTCCAGTCGTGAAACTCCTTTCTTCTGGAAGGATAATCAGGATATTTAAAACTACAGTTCATTACTCGGTTCAATTCTGGATGCAAGCAAGCGCACACACACAAATGCTGAAGCATAAGAAGCAGAAAAGGCCAATATCAACATTGCATCAGAGCCATGTGAGACCACCTACATGTGTAAAGCATCATATTCGGTGGGATTTAAAGGATTAATGAGCCATCGGGTGGCAGAGCTAAGAATGGGGCCACAAATACAGTAATTATTATTCCCATCATACACACACAAGCGTTGCGTAAACTGATCCCAGTTTTAAGTTCAACTAGTTGAAAGGTAGTTCTTTAAGTCAGCCGAGTCATCCTGTAAATACTTCTTGAACTGAATGTTCATACGTTATTTTGTCTCCTTCAGCACACATTAATATTCAAGAGCATTTTACGGTACAATAGTGCGCAACACCAGAGCACCAAATAATGCCAGGGATGGTACAGTGGTATACAACGGTAAAGAGGACAAATATAGGGATTACAAAACACAAACCGCTCTTTGAAAAGAATCAATGGCCATTTCCAGGATAATGCTTGTGATTCATTTTAAGTATTGCTTGCGCTCCTAAAAGCCAGGAAAACATCGTGTGTATACCAATACCCAACAAAGCCCATGTTGGGTATAAAACAACGAACTGGGCCCAATCACTATTGCATTAGATAAAATATGATGATGCATTATCTTTTAACCTTCCAGTCATTATGGCATGAGCAGTTTGCTAATGTCACAGGGCTACATTTTGGAAACGACTGGTTGCTTGGAAGGTGGAGGAAAATCTTTTCGAGGAACAGAGAGTCAACTAACCTCAACAAAGCACAATATGAAGTGGCTGACGTGATGTATATACAGGCCTTTACAGGTGTAAACAATCCATAATGTATCCTTCTTCCGCTGGTGGCTAACAGGAGTGGCTGAAAATTTCCTGACTCCCCAAATCCGAAAGAAAACACAATTATCAATTGTCACCCGTCTAAGTAAAGAAGCTGGTCTTTGTTGTGTAAACAAAGCGCCTTTATAGCAAATGCACTGTGCTATAAAGCAAATGCTGACCTCTGAATATAAAAACACAATCCGAGCTAATGCTACACCTTGACAGCCACAAGTAGCTCAGGCTAATAGCGTTAGCATGAGCACAAAATGATAGCTATCAGGCAAACCATCAAGACAACGCTGCGTTTGGTGAATTTGCATTTGCACGCATGGGGGGAAACAGTAAAACGACAAGGAGAAATTGCGGTACTCACCTCAGCAATCACATATAAAGAAAAGCTAGCGTGCTAACTAGCTTAAAGTGCTTCAGTGCGTTTTTTTCTTCTTAGCTTTCTGAGGCATTCGTCGAAGCTACAAGAACAGCGACGCCTGAGCGGATACGTCAAGTAAATGAACTATAATAGAAATACACGCGCAACGCGCCACTGGCTGGTAAAGAAGTACTATGGTTGCTGCGGAGCGAAGCAAAAATATGCAGAAATGTTCAAATTCAAAGCGCTGTGGAGTCAGTCGGTCGACGGGCGGCCATTTTGCTGCTCAGCATGAAGAGTCTCCAATGGCCAGCAGCCAGTGGCAACTGCGTGGAAGCGCTCTGACTGGTTGCCTGCGGTAGGGAGGGATGCATCGCGAAAAACGCTTTTTGACCTTCATAAACTTCCAGACACTTGCAGAAACAAAGATCACATTTTACTTGTAGGGGCCGGGAGAAGGAAAACACGCAGGCTTTCTGGAGATTTTGAGTAGGAGAGGGTGCAGAAGTACACACGCTCACTCCTCAGCTCTGTACTCAAGTAAAAGTACAGATACTGTCAATTAAAGTCATCACCCACTGAAGCTCATTTCAATGAAAGTTTACTGACATGAGTATTGGAATTATCGGTAATTGTTATCATTCAAAAGGTCATAATTGTTTGTAAGGGAGAATTAAGTTATAAAGTCGTCTTTTTTCCCACATTTTGAATGCCAAAATATCTTTACCACTGTGTTCCAAATGAGGTGACTGATTTTTTCTTTAATTGTGAATATTAAACTCACTGGAAATTATAACGAGATAATTATTTTGAAACAACACAAAATGTCTACACTTATCAGTACAACGGAATATCTCGTGCAAATGAGCTGAAAGCAATCTCTTTGTGTTCTCATCTGTGATGAAATAGAATTAAAAAAAAACAATTGCGTTGTTTATCATTCAACAAACTTTCAAGAGTAAATTGCGTTCAGTTTAAAATGCGTGATACATTTTGTGAGTCAGGCGTAGTGTTCAGGATCGCCCACAAGAGGGAGTAATTTTACCAAATTACGGTACACTTGCAGTTTGTAATTACAGCTTTGCTTTATGGATGCTGTACCACGGAAAGTAGATCATCTTCTACATTCATGTAGTTTTTTTAACCAATCTTTTACAAAGAATAATTTCATTCCTTCAATGATCAAAGCCTTCCTAAAATGTAAGGTGATGTTAAAACGATTTGTCCAATGATAGAATTGGAAGCATTTTTGAAAGAAAAATCATAATTCAAGTCAGTGCATAGTTCGGTAGTGGTTACGCATGTCTGCCTCAAATTTCTGAGGTTCCAGGATCGATTCTCGCCTTCAAACTCCCCTTTTAGAGTTCCTTCCTCCCGCATTCCAAAATCATGCATGTTCAGCAACAATATTCTTAGTCATTGCTACTTTATACAATCTGTGTGATTCGATGTGGCCCATGTTACATTTTAGCTTTTTAAACCTCCTGGTATGTATTTTTTTTTTTTATCCCAGTTCCAAAATGTGTAAGTCTTTTACATGTGAATGTACAATGACTCCATTTACAAGTGCGGCACATGGAGTGCAATAGACTGATTGGCTTGAGGTCTGCTTACAACACTTGCATCAATCGTAAAACCCACTGACAGTTCCAGCTGTCGAATATTAACACTCTGGTGCAGCTGCCGACCCCAGGGAGGACTGTAATTGATTGTCACACCTCCTCACACTCACCGTCGTGCGCAGAAATATGCATTCACACACTCAGGAATACATTCCTTGAGAGTGAAGTCTTGAAAAAACGCTGATTGAGTTGTGAACGCAGCAGGGAATAAAACACATGAAATGGAAAATATAGACCCAAAAAAATTGTGCGATTCAGGGGCACGAGTCAGTGAAACGCATTACCGTGGTTGCCCTGTGCCTCATAAAATGACACACGGGACATTTTCAGCCAGGTCTCCTGTCAAGTTGAAACTTTTCCCACGGTCACCTGGATTTTAAGTGAAACAATTACCCAACACAAAATATATGTAATTCCTCATTATAATACAGTTCAACTATGTATCATTTATAGCTTCCAAACAAACAAGTGAGAGGAAAATAACGCCACGGTAGTGCATCTACAAAGAATGATTGTAATAAAATGCAATTAACTATATCATTTGGGTGTGCTAGATTCAGCAGGCTGAAAAAAAATAATTTCAAGTTGGAGAAGCTATTGTTTTCTCTCAAAGCCGTTTTTCTTTTTTTTTTTTCGCTGAATCTGGAGCCCCATGGGTGTAATGTCTAATAATCTGTCATGTGGCAGTCTCAAAGGATCCAGGAATACTCCATCCTGTGAAAATGGCAGAAAATGTACTGGTATCAAAATTTTCCTCTCGATGCGGGGTGGCCAGAGAGTGTGAATGGCGAGCATGTAGCTCCGCTCCTGGTGGCACGGGATGGGTTCTTCTAACTATTTTTCACGTCTTTGTCCTTGCCGTTGCGTTGTGTGATGTGTTGCCGAAGCGCGACAAAACACCGCAACATTCTGGAAGTTCCGTTCCCTTCAATATCACCAAACCGATATGGCGGCCTTGTTCAGCTTTGTCTTACACGAGCCTCTAGGAACGGGAGTACTCTATAGTGCAACGCATCGTCGATGAGAAAGTAAAGCGCAACGCTGGTCCACACTGCTTGGGTTTCAGTGGGGTGTTTGCAGAGACAGGAAGTGAAGGTGACTGGCCCAAGAATGCGTCTGCTCCCCGGCTCCGCCCACAGGAAATGCCAATCCGTCCGGGTCGGAGTCTGCGGTGATCAAAATACTCTTAAGGGGAGACTGAATTTGGTTTATGACGAAGGACAGGATGGATGGACCAATGGGAGGAGGAGGAGGCCGCCGCTCTCCTGCGCTGCGTTTAGATAAGGTGACGTCTGATGGCTTTTAGAGGTGTTCTGGTTCCCTGGTTGGGTCAGGGGCCGACGACTCGGGGCCGCTGAAGACTAAACAGTGCGCGCACATTCCTGAAGCTCCAATTAATCACGTTTGCAGAGAAGGCATGCACAACAAAACACAGATGGCAATATATAAAACGCCGCTCCATTCTCTCATCGCCTTGAAATGTGCGGCACGAGCTTGGCCCGCTGTCCTCTCGGGAGTTTTGCGAGTCGCCGTCAGGCTTTTTCTCCTCTTTGCTCCATGTCATTATTAAGCTACCAATATTTCCACCGTAGCCTTAAGCCACCGATGTGATTATACAACGCAGTAAGTATTTCCAGATACCTTTGACTAGACCGTGTTACGTTTATTTCCCAACTCTGATGTAAACGACTTGTGAACGGCAAGTGATGGCTCCTAACCGTTCCTCCAAGAATGATCCCGAGCCTGTGAAAAGACAGTGAAGAAAGCAAACTGTTGAATGAAGACAAGATGATGACTTACACCGAGGAACTGACAGGACCTCTTGCCAAATAATGCAATGTCTAAATCAGCGAGGAATCTACTCCCCCGTTGTTACACAACTGCGAGCGCAGTTGGGAATCCAAACACAGGAAAAAAAAAAAAAGTGAGGCGAAAATGTCATGTTTATTGTTATGTTGCAGAGCTCTGAACCCCAATTTAACAGGAGTACAATACACTCAGTATTCATGGCATAACATTACATTCATGAGGTGCAGGAGCCTGCGCTTGGCGTGGCCGGTTCTTGCTTTCATCGGTGTGTTGCATGGTTCGAATCGAGATGATCCGTCCAGCCAGTCCATAGCCACAGTCTGACTCCGACATCTGCAAGCCACTCTCAGAAGATGCCACACGCACTCCACCACACAATATGTCCTCACGTGTTCTTACAAGCCAAAGTCGTGACCCCCCCCCCCACACACACACACACACACCCACACACATTGTAGAAATAAGAGCTGAGATACAGGGTGGAGTCCATTCTGCTTCCTCAGCACATCCTTTATTTCTGCTCCAACGCAGCACTCAGCATTTATATTTAAGATATGACATTTTTATAACCGCATGGAAAGATAAATCCCATGGAAAGATTTTTTTTTTCTCCTTAAGGGAGATCCCACCGTTGCACCAAACGTAGACAAGAGACATACAATGAAGGATAAAAATTGCTCGAGCAGAAAACGGACCGTCTGAGAGTTTCATAAAACACAAGCCGTACTGTTGAAGTCACCTAAATTGACCCCTTTTGTTTTTTGTTTTTTGCATTAGCATCTAAAAGATACATTTTGGCGTAAAATGGATGTAATCAACTACGTATGAATGAATGTGACTTTTGGTGTTTTTTAAAATATTTTGAGTCCATTGAGATCCAATCGAAGAACTGCATCCAAAATATCCGCTTGTCCTTTTGAGTGACGTGGGGGGGAAGCTGGCGACTTTGCGACAGAGTTGAATGGCCAATTCAAATGCAATTTGAAATCAAAGAAAATGTCTTCTCATCTGAAGATGCAAAAAGTAAAAACCGAGGAATGCGCACTTTTTATTTCCCACACCAGGAGCAGAGCGAGCAACTCACTTTAGCAATGTCGTATGTAAAACCATAACAGCCTTTGTTGGAAATTCCCGTCACGTCTGGTTTCATTTTGTACACCCCGACGCATCTCCTCTCCGCCCTTCTCAGCCTCCGGTCAACCTTATTTAACATTCACATACGTTACATACATTTCAAACTGGGATGCGATGCTGATTAGCTTCCTGGCAGGAATGCCGCCGCCTACGCAACGAGTTTCTCCTGGAGGGCCCACCGAGAGGGTGGAGAGAGCCGTAGCCGCCGCTGTTTGTTTTGCACCGTGTCCTTATTTCCGTGAATTCTGACCCGACAGGAAGAGTGGAGGGCGGACGGGACAATGGACTATTGTAAGGCCGCACTTTATGTGCTTGCGAGGCTTAAACAGGAAAGGGCGCCAAGACGGACACACGCACGCAAACTGCCGTCGTGCGACTGTTGCTACGTTTGAACACTCATCAGGGACTCACACGCAGTTCGAAACTTCACAGTAGCTCGTGGCAGCCCGAACGAGATTCTAAAATGTTCCCATTTTGCAGCACTTTCCTACTTGTGCTTTTTGAGAACCCTTCATAAGATTCCACATACACGAGACTACGGCCGAACCGTTGACCGATGAGAGCGAATAAGCCATGCTGTTCCTGTGCCAGGAAAACAAAAATATGTTCATCTATTTAAAAAAAAAAAAAAAACCATCTATGTAGAAAAATAGCCATAAATGGGGTGGCAAGCGCGATGGGAGATTACTGCAGCTTGATTTATGACTCCTAAATCAACATATTAAAATTGTGGCTAGAGATGCTTGGTATTTAATTAGATGATATTTGGCATGTGAACCATCGTGAACTGACTGTCATCGTAACGGAATGGAAAATTTGATCACACTATAAGATAGGATGTACCGAACATAAATTTCTTAAAGAATCTCACACACACACACACACAAACACAAGGAATCCTCTGCTATTTGCGCCTTGACATTCATATCGAAAGCTGTGACCTCAACCACCGTCAAGTTAGGCTCAAGGCCAAATGATTGATGAGCCCCGACTGCCTGTCAGTGGAGCCAAAAGGAAAGATGCAGAGGAAGGGAGGGAGGCTATTTACAGACACGGAGGTATGTGGCAGAACTGTGCTGTTTTCCTATGTGATGTGCGCTCGGCGCGTGCATGTGAACGCGTGCATGTGAACGCGCTTGAATTCATCATATTGTGAAGAGACGCCTTCCTGTTTGGTCTAATTGGGAGGGAAAAAAAATAGGTCGTTGCTGCCATGTGGATGGTCTGAGATCATTGCCGAATTGGCTGCGTGGGTCGATGTGAGACTCTTGTGATATTGAAGGTGTGTTTAAAATTCCGATTTATATGTACTATGACATGTAGAATGGTTGCTTTGTCTCCTCATTTTTTTTAGAAGTTGATATATTTTGTATAAAGCTCAGGAAAATACCCGGTCAGTATGCAGTTTCAAATGAGTTTGACATGCAGCCAAAAGCAGATTACTAGCTGTCACACCCGTTAACAAAAGCCTGCATTTGTTTACAGAGTAGCTAGAACGTTTCTTGACTCTTACCCAACGTTGTATGTTGTATGTGGGAACTTGGTACACCAGTACTGTTCTGAAGAAAAAAAAAAATCAGAACACCAAAACATGTCATTTTCTTTTTGGATACAGCCGTTATAGAATGTACAGCATGACACATCGCATGGCGATAGGACACGAAACGTAAGTCTTACTCCTGACGTCATCAGAACGAAATGACCTCTCGGTCAACTCACAGCTTAGCACATCGTTTTCGTCAAGATGAGTTGTTCAACACTTTGGCGTCAAAAGATCCGTGATGCAATCGCTTATGATCTGTGTCCCATATTGACTAATAATTCACCGTATAGTCGTAGAATATGAGTCACAACGTCATTTTTCCTCCCCCACCCCCGCTGAATGTGCTCATTCTTTTCAACAATCTCGTCATTCTTTGTAGCGAATAGTAAAGTGACTTTGTGGTCTGTTGATGTTTTTTTTTTGTTCATAGTTCCAGTCTGGAATCCCCCACCAGGCACAGCGTTTGGGTTTTTGATTTGTAGGCTGGCAGATGCCGAACGATGTCAGTTTAGGGCTTCAGCGGGATTTGATTCACTGTCCCATAATTCGAAGCTTAGCTGCCTCTGAATACAAGTGCTCGGCTGTTAACGTGGGGGGATGGGGTGTTTTAAGTGTGAAAATAATTATCTGCACGTGTGATAAGGAATGTCTGCCAGTCTTGCATAAATGCAATTTAGTTTCGAGCGAAAGGCGGCGCGCAAAGTCATGACTCAAAATCATTTTCTTTTCTCTCGGCATGTTTGAAAATATTTTTCTAGCAGTCTTAGAAAAACAGCCAATAGTACTACGAAAACATGCAATCAGGGGTTTATGTGAATGAAAACAAGCCATTTGCCCTCCCCCTTTGGTCCACTACCAAAATAGCATGCTACCAAAAAAAAAAACACATGAACTTGTGAATGTATAGTTGAAAAAGAAAAAAAAAAAGCACCTGTGTGAACTGCAGACTCCCGAGACGGACGTTTGGTTCCAGACTCCTGAAAAACACAGTAGCCGCTGTTATTCTTAGCCGTTCAAATTAGCACGATAAAAAGATGTCGGCTACTCATTTCTAGCGGTCTGGTTTGCGGGGATCAAGCATCAGCCCGGCCGTAAGGCCGTCTGCATTGTCAATTAAAAAAAGATTCGTCACGGGAAGGAGGACATTTTGTCGTATTTAAATGTGTTTTATTCGTGCCCTGTGATGGGATGGAAACCGGTCTGGCGTGTCGTCGCTCTTTTAACAGTCTGGGAATGGGATCACAAACGTACAGTACGACCGTAGTAGAATTTTCTTGCCTAAACCTTCTTTTGGTAAAATCTCTGCTAACATGTTATCAAACGGCGACATTTGGTGAATCACAACAAACAGATGGAGAGAAAAAAAAAAGGTGATGTTCCCCGCGTTGTTTACTTGGGTCATTTGCGGTGGCATTTCAACGGAACCCCATGGCGAGCGTTTGCGGTGGTTTGACCTTTTGAGTTAAAAAAAAAAAGTTGTCTTCATCTCAAATCTAGAAATGTTTTGTATTTCCTTTCCAGCATTTTTTTATATTCCATTTTGAGCCGATGTTAACAACTTTAATTGGCCTGGTTTAGTTCCATTTCTCTTCTGAGATGCCAGTAAAAGCCCCACAAACACACAATTATGGAACCAGCGCACTAATTACGCTGGGGTACTACACGGCATCGAATGCTGCGACACAATAGACTTTTTTTCCCAAACCATTGGAGATAATTTCAGAGCACTGTTGATTCCGTGGTCTCCGCCTCTTTGAAATTGGATTTCGCCGCGCTTCGCGTCACTGGAACAACTCTTAATGTGTTTGGCTGCAAGACAGAAATGTGTAAAAGTCATTCCCCGGAAAATCCTTTCATCTGCTTTTTTCCCTCAAATGTACATTTTTTTTCCTCTTAAATCGCACATTTAACCCTTTCATGCCCCTGTAACCTGATAAGCTGTCTGTCCACTGTCGTAACCGCTGTCGCTAAAAGGGTTGAATAATGTCTTTTTTTTTTTGTTGTCCTTCAATCTATCTCTGTCTTATAAACTGAGGACAAAACCTACTCATTATCAGCTACTCAACATGCAGTTGGACACTTACGATAACCGTCATTAATCTTATGTTAGTGCCTCACAAAAAATTGGTTCAGGCAAAGGGCACTTTTCTCATCTGGGGCAAAGGGGCACGTGCCTGTGCAAAAAAGTTCCCCAAGAGAGGTCTTTGGTCATGTTTTTTTTTTTTTTTTTTTTAATTGACTTTCAATAGGAATGCTTCGCACCTCTTCAGTCGGATGTTTCCCAGTTTTCCAGCAGTGTGGAGTACAGCATTGCAAAAAAGACACCTAGTAATAAATTAACTTAAAGAAACGCAAAATGAAGTAGTCGGTGGAAAATGTAAGAGCGGGGCAGCTAAAAAGTAACGTGTTGTGGTTTTAAATGATTTACAGGGGTCGTTCCTGCGGTCAAGCGGTGCGCCATTGTGTTGAAAGCCGCAGACGAGGATGTGTGTGAACCAGACATCTTATCTCCATATTTGGACTTTCAAAACAAGCACGTACACTTTACATGTGACATTGTCATTAGTGGAATGTCTTCAGAATCATCGTCCTGGAAAACATTGGTCCGAAATATCACTGATAAGTCAACGCCGGTACAGAATGAGTCAAGTGTGACTTTTAAGTGTGTTGTTCCCAAAGGGCTTTTTGACAAGCTGCTGAGAGGCTCAAACAACGGCTCTTCCATTCACTCCACGTGTTTTTGTCAGAAGAGAGAAACAGTGCAAGATGGTCACATAGAGTTAGATTAAAAAAAAAAAAAAAAAAAAAGTGACCTCTGCCTCTCTTTGGGGACCAGACAAGAATTTGGATCCAAGGTCGTACATGCATTTATTTCTTTTTTTTTTTTTTAGTAAATAGCTGTCACGCCTCAGAACAGAGATTGTTGGCCGATATAAAACCAAGGGGGTGGATGTGAGGATTAGGAAGCAGGCAGGCGTACGAATAAATGCTTGGACTGGATATAAAAAGAAAAAGGACAGTTCCAGCCAGTTACTTTGCAGCGACATGGGAAGCAGTCCCGAAAGCCAATGAAAACAGCAGGAGAATTGTAAACACGTCTATTAAACTCTCAAGCGCAACAGAAAAAAAAAACATTTCAAATGCACACACGCCCACAAATGAGGGGAAAAAAGTCGTCGTGCGGCCGTGTGAACACAACAACAATTCGTCTTCTGCATATTCGATTCTAAAAAGATTCTTTGGGTAAAATGCAACAATATGTGCAATGCAATGAGTGTGCCGTCAATCTAATTATATAAACTAGTCCAGTTTTCTCAAGCTAAATCGCAGTTCCTTATTCAGGGTTTTTTTTTTCCCCCAATCAAAGTTAATAAACTGGAAACAGTTTATTAACTTCCTATAATGCCCTGGGATACGGGAAAGGAGAGCCACAGTCGACAACACCCTTTCGTTATTGAATGCCAGGAGAATATTAAAATACATAAAGCGCATGCATGCATGCATGTACGCAGGAGCTGCTGTGAGCCACTGCTCACGCCCACACACACACTCACCAACATCACAAGCCACCCCACCGGGGGCATGGGTCTGGAACTCGTCCCACCGCAATGAACATGCCTGCCGTCAGTGTGCAACAACGCCCCAACCTTATTGGGATGAAAAAAAAAACCACATCTTATTGTGACAAAAGATCTTGAAACCTTTTTATAATAATATTACAATAGTCACCTGCGAGGAATGATCTCCTGGTTGTTAGTTCTGGAAGAGGTGTTGGTGAAGGGTGCTAACTCTACGCCCCCAAGGGGGGGAGTGGGTGCCAGAGGTGACAGCTGGAGACGAGACAGACAAACTGCACACGCCAAATCGCACACTGACATGTCCTCTGCCAGCACTGCACAGATTACACGTGTGTATCAAACATTATCTGTCTTCTGAGGTCAAGGAGTTCTTTCATAAAAGGCCATCACTGATTACCTAGTTAGCCCAATGACAGGAGACGGATGGTGCATTTTTTTTTTTTTTTACCCTTCTTCACAACTATTGGTGTCTTACTAACATGACTGTGACATGTTTTCATCAAAATCAGAGCAGAGTTGTGACAGATTGTGTTTGCTTTCGTCAGCAAGCATGGGAGTTGAGCGTGGGTTTGAGTGTGTGCAAAAATTGTTGGCCGCAGTGTCGGTGGTCCTGGGTTACTTTGGAGCTGGAAGGCCTGAAGAGGACGGGGCGAGGATGCTCGTGTTCCTGTTGATAAGGCCCGCTTTCCTGTTGGGACAGGTCAGCACGATACAACTGACGTGAGCGTTTCGCAGCCATTTTGTAGTCCCGTTTTTATCCGAGGAGCGCAATTAGATTGGAAGTACGAGGTCACGGGAAATAGAAAAAGCAGTCTCGTTGGTCTATGCTTTTATTGTTCTGAGTTGCATTTCAAATTTTTTATTTATTTATTTTTTACTTACACGCCATGTGCTTAACTGTGTGTCCAATAGCCACTGTTAACTTTGAAAGTCAATGTTAAAACATGACCCTGAATAGGATGCTAATTGTTAAACATGACAGCATGAAACATTGCAAGTTTTTGACGGCTTCGTTTTGTTTTACACGCACACACACACACACACACACACACACACACACACACACACACGCACACAAAATCGTTGTTGACAAGTCATTTTGGCAACTTGTAGGTGCACATCCCATCAGCGTGGAGGGGACTCCCGATAGTGGATCGGACCCTCGGTCCGCCCCTTTCCTCGTCCTCCGCGCTACGCTCCTGCACACAAGCCAGTGGCACTGTCCTGTCGAGCAATCGGCGCACTCGGACCAACTTCGACTCTGTCCTTTTTCGGAAACATCACTCGAGTCACTTTTTTTTTCGGCTTTCTCCAGCTTTCTAGGTGAGTCGCTATTCTTTGTTCAGGGACCGCACTGCTCTGTCGTGCCGATGTGCGCGTACTTCAAGGCGAGGGTTAAATCATATCTGTCATCAGCGGAGCTGTAAAAAACATCGGCGGCGAAGATGTTTCGGGTTGTTTGGTTCGTGGCTTATAATGCTGCACGGCGAAAGTTTCCGATTTTAAATTGTGCGGTACTTTGCACTCAAGTTTTCAGAGTCTACTTTGAGCTAAAGGTTCACTTTTTCATGCGCATTCTCAGAAACACGCAGCACAGTGCAACAGTGGTTTCCATGTCTGCCTCAAAGTAGAGATCGGGGGTTCGAATCTCAAGGGTGGCTTCTGCAGGTACTCGGGCTTCCTCTCACATACCAAAACATGTTTGTTAAATTCATGGGTGACTTTAAATTGTCCCTGACCTGCGACTGACTGACGACCAATCAGTTTAGGGTCTACCTGGGTGGTTGCCCAAAATTCAGCAGCCGGCAAAGTGTCCAAATATTACAGATAAAGTATTTTACAAAATGATTCAAGAAACAAGTGTGATTATTTCAATGGACAAACAAAGATGATGGAGAGAATTGAGTGACTATTTTACTTTGAAAAAAAAAGATCCCATTTATTTATTTAATTTTCGACATTGTGGTTCACACTCCGAACCAGTAGATGGCGGAAATGAGCCATGACATTGTTGATCGACTGCCAAAACAATCACAAGAAGAAGACACGAGATGAAACAATACTAAATGTAATCTAAACAACAAGAACAGAATTATTCGACCTTCATCTTCGACGTGAGGCTCAAATGTCTGCCACTTTCAATTTATAGTTTGATTATTAAATTTAAATCATTAATTCGTTCAACACAAGCCCATGGTCAAACAATGGCCCTTTTGACTTCTCTCGCCGTCGACGGCAGTGAATGAGTTTTAAAAGCAGCAAAGCCTATTTCTAGCTGACTTGGGTAACTTAGTAAGCACACCGGGTTGAGTTTCTGACGATGCAAATGTGACTTAGATGTGAGAAAACGTGGAGAAATGTGGTATTCACGTCCAGAAATGTTTTGAGTGGCCGTTTCAGTCCTGTCAAAAGTTGTAAAAGAGTCTCCTCGGGTTTCTTGCGTGAAACTCAACCCTCCTTGCTGACATATTTATACACCACAGCAGCCAGCAGCGGCGATTCTATATATCATCATTATTATACCCTTGCTGCGGATGTATCAGGAATAAATCGTTTCTCTTTTTAATTATCTATACCCTGGAATTACAAGTTCCTCCACATCACCTAAAATTTATTAGGGTGCTTTGGGACTTAGTGTTGATATTCAGTGGCCTTGAGGAGTTTTAACTAGGGACCATAGCAGCACTATGTTAGGAGCAGAGGGCTTATGAGCCCCACACCCTAAGAGGAGACCACTGTGTGAAATGCCACACACACACACACACACACACACACACACACACACACCCACCCAAACACAAAAACACACACACACACACACACACACACATCACACGGGAGCAGGAAAGCCAACGGACAAACATAAGTGCAATCAACGAAAAATCCAGCCTGCGTTGCCGCTCAACATGGCTCAAGAGTCTGGCTGGAGTTGTGTCACAATGCGATTGTTCCAAGTTGAAGTCATTGCGCACGTCTGTAAGCAGCGGTGTCTCCACACAGTGGGCGTACGCTACATCCGACATTTCCTGCTCCCGTATGAACTCAGCCATATGTGTCATCCGGGGATTTTTTTTTTTTCGACTTTACTTGCCATTGTACTCTGAGTGAGACACAACCCAAATTGGAGCTTTTTATTTCGTCCACAGCCTCTTTTTATTTTTTGGGGGGGAGGAACCCTATTTTAAACTAAAGTTTGGCATTCCTTTGAAGCCTGACCTGCTGTGACCTTCAAGTGTCATTGACGCAACGAGGAAGGAGTCCATTGGAGAGGTGCGAACTTTGAATCCGGGTGCTTTGTTTGTCTTTACACCGCTTGGATTCCCAACCATTTTGTCCCACCAGACATGGTGATGCTGGTGAAAGTATCACGGTCTGTCATCACATCACTTTCTGAAGGTGACCGTCTTCAGGTTTCTGATTGGCTAAAATGTCATTAACAAGCTCCCACTCAGAATTTGTGTTTCTTGGGGAAGAATCGTTTGCGACAAGGACGACTAGCTCACAATCTTTGCTTCGGTTAATCTCTGATATGTTTGGAGGGTTTGTTCCTCACACCGACTCAACCGAGCATGTCTTTATGGAGTTTGGCACAGCCATGCTGGGACAGAAAAGGGCCTTCCCCAAAACTATTAACACACAGTTGGAAGCATATCGCAACAACGTTCAAAAGGCTGAAACTCATTTTCAACAGTCGACAGACTAATTTGCTTTCGTGAGCCTCGAGAACCCAACTCCTTTTCACCCTGCACTTGTGTCGGGCACTGCTCTCACGATTAACTGACCGTCATGTTGTGACTTCCTCTGAGGTTCTGCTGCTGGAAAGAACAAAGGGGCTGATGAAAAGAAACGCGTTTATTATTTGCCGCGGCGACACATGAAGAAACAACAAACGGCGGAGAGCCAGAGCGAGCGTGGATATTTATCCGAGGGTTGAACATGCTTTCTCGAGCGAAGACGAAGTGTTGTGCTTGGATTAAGGCTGAGTGTGATGGTTCGGAGTAGAAAGCCTAAAAATGCGAGTCTGAAAAATGCTGCCTTATCTTGCATGTTTGTTCACCTGGTTAGCTGAGTCAGAATCTGAAGGACATGAACGGAGAGACGGTTAACAAAGTCCACTGAGGTGGACCTACAGCAGAGGCGAGGCTTTCACACTGCGGGACTCCGAATGTGCCTCAATATTTAAAGTATAACGGAACACAAACAGGAAGTCATTATGGGGAAGCCATTTGTTTGTTTATTCAATATCCTACTAGTACACTGAATACTCCATGTACATGTACATGTACTAGTACGCTGTTTGCCGTTCCTAGTAAAACAGTTCAGCGCGGTAATAGAATGACTGTTTTACTAGTTATGTTTTTTTCTTCTACCACACCACCGTTCCGCACACTAGTAGAATGACTAGAGCGCGCTAGTAAAACGACTACACGTTACTAGCGAGGCCGAACTGTGCACTAATTGTCATTAAATACAACTACATTACGATATTACCTATTATATCATTATGAAAGCGTATAGGGAAAAAAAAAACTAGGGTCGATTCAGAGTCGGCACAAAAATGTAATTTCCATCACTGTTTTTCTGATTTAGCTTCCTCAAACAGCAGCCAAAATCACCAAGACCTCTGCCAGAGAGACGTGCATATTTAGGGGTACCAGAGATGAAGATTTAGAGGATTATCTAGGGTATGTCCAAGTCCCCAAAGTTCCTTTAGGCAGATCACCACAAGGATTATAGCTTTAAAGCCATTACCGTATGTTTTTACAGCCTGGTGGTGCTTAACGGGCTATTTATCTGACAGCCAAAAAGAGTGTTTACGCAACCTTGCAAACACATAAACAAGTACAAATGAGAACGGCCGTATCTGGCCTGGGGGAGTCCCAAACGGTTGAGCAAGCGCCTCTGTGGTGCGGTCAAAGGTCTCCCGATGGTTGACAGGCAGAGACGATACATCACAGCTTCCCGTAAAAAAAAAAAAATCACAATCGGGGGTAATTCACGACCGCATGTGTCGTTCCCCTAATCCAGTGAGTTATCGCTTCTTGTCCAACCTGGCTAGGGACATTTTTTTTTCCCGCCTTTTGAGTCTGCGAATATCCAGCCCGGTTCAGTTCAGTTCATGGGAATGTGCAAGCAGTTCCCTGTAGGCTTATGCCACCGTTGCTTCAACACGTGTCCTTTTTTTTTTCTTCCCCCCTCTCTCTTTTGCAAGACTTGATATGGCTCCGCTCAGCACTGGTATGTGGTGCGTTTCCTCCCTCTCGGCTTCCAGATGCCCCTCTTAAAACGCCAGCCCGGAGGGGAAGTGGAGCAGAGGGCTTGGTGACTGCGGTCAGCAGCAAATTAGAAAGACTGCTTTGGACCTGACGCAATCGCCATCGCGCAAACCGAAGCGAGTCATTAATGGAGCCTAGACGGGGCCCCCCCCCGCCCCCGCATGTGGAGGAGCCCCGAATGAGACCGCTGCTGTGCAAAAGACTTTTAAAGAGAAGCGGAGGAGCTTGTCAGGGCCCTTATGTTATCAAAATATTTAGGAATTGGCTATTCATTACTGTTGCTGGCAAAGACCAGCTTCTGGTGAGGAAAACAATTTCCTACACACGTACTGTATAAAACTGTCTAAGCGGTGACGAACGAGGCCAAAAGCGAACTCCTTCGGGTCATATTTATGACCGTTAAAAACAATAGAATAGAAGAAGGAATCACCCTGCAAGTTTTTAGCACGCTCCACAGACTTTTATTCTCCACCCAATGACTTTGGTCTAAATTTAGCTTCTTCCACGCTAGTTGACATTTTCAACAGTGGTGCGCAACCACCGGTCCACGGGCCCCAATTTGGTCCCAAGTCACATAGGTCGATATATTTCACAGTCAAATATGAAGTACATTGAAGTCCGCACTTATTTATTTTGACCGAAGTACTTAAATAGTTGAAGTACCTTTGCCTCCTTTGACAAATACAGTTCGGATTTCTGCGTTTTAGGAAGCGTCGCGCACGGTCTCAGCCTAAATCTTCTCAACTGCCGCAGCACAACCTCCCGACTGTCGTCCGTTTCTTTCTCCTGCCTCCGTTTTAAAGATAGACCCTTCTTTTCTCCCTTTTTTTACTCTCCGTAGACATTCTTCCACGGTGTGACCACAGAAGCATTTGCAGCTGGACTCGGACCTATTTCGGAGCTGATGTCGACAAAGCCAAAAGCGAAGGAAACCAGGGACTTGACTGCACTCCAACTGGCCCGGCTTCTGCCCGGGACACAACTGCGCAGTGTTCTCTGCAATTTATGTTGCTTTGATTCTGCCAGCTCCGCATAACGATGACCGGCAAAGAGTGGGACAGACTTTGGCTTGCGCACGATAAACATAGATAATATTTCACTCAAGTATCTGGTGCCGCAGGCCTGGGCTTTTTGACTCATTTAGATCACATGTTTTCAGAACTTGGGGTAACTGTAAGAGTTGAGGTGAACTGAAGTCTCACTTGCCAAATAGTTTCAGCTTTAACGGAACATTTTTCCGAGCTTGGTAAACATGAATCTCCAGGAAAAGCTCTCTGGCCTGAAAGGTCTGGTGACGCACTCGCACAGCAAACGGCGTTTTAAAGCCGACCTGACGGTGGACATGATCAGCCCGCCTCTGGGCGACTTTCGCCATACCATGCACGTGGGCCGCGGCGGCGAGGTGTTCGGGGACACCTCCTTCCTCAGCAACCACGGCGGCTCCGCCAACGGCGGCAACGGGGAAACGGACTCGGTGTCCAGCCCCGACAACAAAATCGGGGCCTTTTTCTCCAGGACACTCCGACAAATCAGGAGGGGCTCTGACAACAGAATCAGAGAAGGCTCCAAGGATGCGTCACTGCCTCCCCCGGCCGTTTCTCCCATCATCAAGAATGCCGTCTCCCTTCCAAGGCTGGACGTGGACATGTATAATGGGAGCCCCACCACAAAGATGCTTTTCCCCAGTTGTCAAAGCACACCAGGGGAGAGGAAAAGTTCTTACGGTAAGCCCACTGATCCAAAGTACAAGCCTTTTGGTCAATGCTTCGTCTCCTGTTTATTTTTTTGAATGAAGAATGTGAAAAGATAAACATTACTGAATGATGGTAATATTTGACAAATCCTATCGTGACACTGGAGTCTCTTTCTATTTCGTAGCCTGATTGCTTCACCTATTGTAAGGTTATTATAGTCAATGTAAAGTAACAAAATCAACTAAATATCGAAAAATCATTTTCATTAATGGATTAAAAAAACTAGTGCTCTTACAATAACTGGAACTACAATTTTAGCAAAATGTGAAATGCAATAGAGGGTCTAACACAAATCAGTAGAGATGTTACATGAAAGTGACTTCGGAAGCAAAAAAAAAAAAAAAAAAAAAAAAAAAAAAAAAAAAAAAAAAACATTTTCGGCCAGATTTCAAATTGTGTGACCTCAGAGTCAGCTGCCTGAAGACGTTCCATCAAGGCGAATTTCCACCATTAACTATGGCTCAGGTTACGGCAAAGACAACAAACCATTAGACAAATTTCCAAATTTCCTTCTGCTCTGTTGAACACTTTAACATCTGCTGACGGTTTTGATTTTGCGGTTGATTTTCTGGGCTCGCATCGGCATTGATGACTCACGCGGCAGGCGTCTGTTTGCAGCAATTTAGTTTCGGATCAAGTCACTCGATTCATCTTTCCAGTCTCTAGCAGACCATGATATGACGGTATACACCGCATGAAGTGATGTTAAGCCCTCTCATGCAGCCTGTAATGTGATAACATGATAAGCTGTCCACTGTAGTAACCGCTGTTAGGCTAAAATGACAAGTCGCCACAATCCGATGCCAGACTATCTGAATTTACTGGCATGATAGCCTTTTGAAATTAACACTTATAAAAAAAAAAATTAGGTTACAATGTGTGAATCCTGTCAGGGTCGGGTGAGGTTAAGGCACCAAATGGTGAAAACAGATCTCCTGCTGCCGAGTCGTGTGCGCGTTGCGGTCATGCAACTGCCGCTACCTGACGCCCAGCAGCGGACGCTCGCACATTGAAATAACATCAGCATCACCCGCTGAGCCGCGCCATTCAAGCAGAGGGTTCGGGTCCACCGCAATAAAATGACCCCCCCACCCCTCCGCCCCCAATTGAATTTCCATTGGTTGTGTTTTTTGTGGCGTCAGCACATAAATTCCAACGCATCAGGATAGACATTTGGAATGGTGAGCTGATGAAATGTCAAGTGTTTCCCTACAGGGGTTGACGAGTACCACCGAGCTTAAAGTTTAGAAAGATACTTCCTCAGTGGGTCTCACACTTTTTACATCTAGTACCACCTAGGAAAAAAAAAAATTGCAGTACATCGATTTGTTTTCTCACAAGAAGCAAAGATCTGAAAAACAGCATTTGAAAGAAAAAGCTAATATATCTTCTCTGGAAATTCCAAGTGTCATATGCTCCTCAACCAAATCCCAGAATCGTCCTCTACGATTACGACGGGACAAAAAACTAAATCCCGGTTGCTGAACGCAGTAAAACACACAAGCGGGGGTCAAACGAGTTAACGCAGGGCCCCCTGTTGTAAACTCTGCAAGACTTGGCGACCATGCGCAAGAGCACCAGTCAGGTCTACTCAATGATTTAGACAGACTTGCCCCAGATGCCTTTATATATCACTTTGGCGCATTAGCAGAAGCTTCTGCACTGATAAAAGACAGCCATCCAGAAAGAGCAGCAATAAACCGATGGGAGTTTGTCTACGAATAACTCACAGTGATACCGGACTTAAGCCACATAAATCTAAGAAAAAAAAATGTAATCATATACACACACTACTATGTTCTGTTTGGTGTCTGTCTTAAATGATTTTGGGGGCAATTTTAGTGGAGTACGTCTATGACATTTCATTAAAGAGGAATGGATTTTATTTATTTATTTTTTATAAATGTCTTTTATAAATGGGCTTTTAGTAGATTTACAGTTATACCGTTCTGTCCAATGGTGGCAAGGAGGAAACTCCTTAAATTGTAGTTTGTTAATTTGTCAGAAATTATGGTTTGTACTGCCCCCTGTTGGATTTATAGAGTACATTTTGACAAGTCCTTCCAAGAACGTGCTCATACGTCTGGAATTGAGTGTCGAAACACAAACGTTTGCACTTCACTGTCCACCATACACGTACCATAGATGCACATTTTGTCACCAAGATTCACAAGTCACTAAATTGTTCCTTGATGCTAATTCCCAAATTCTAGTATTAGCAATGGTGATATTTTGAAAAAGTATGTTGTGTTGTTCAGTACATAATGCGTGCAATTCTATTCTCCTCAGGTTTGGAGTCCGGCTTCGTCACACTTCCTCGTCTGTCCCGCTCCGAGCGTCAGCAGCCGTCCGTCTCCAACCAGGCCCCTTACTCGGCCAACGTGCACCGCGGCTCTCTGACCGACCCCGCCGACGCCATCTTGACCACCCGCTCTACCGCCGTTGTGACCTCTGACCCCAAGCCAACCGCCTTCTCCAGCTCGTTCGCTTCCCTCACCTCCCTGGATACCTTCAACTTCGACCTGGGCCCCTCCCTCATGAGCGAGGTGTTCGGCTTACTGGACGGAGACAGTCACACCTGGGAGAGAGACGAGACGGGGTCGCCGTGGGGTCTCACCAACGAAGGATCAGAGATGGACTCGGCTACTATCTCTTACGTGGACTCCCTGCTGAGGGAGGACTGCGCGGGCGGGAAGAGTCCGCAGGGGGCGGAATGGGACGACGACGAAGGAAGTGCGAATGAAATGAACGAAATCGCCGTGTCCGGGAAATTACCTGACGCGCTGAGGGGAGGCTCGCTTGAGCGAGCGAGGTTAGCGGTGAGGATGGAGAGCGAGCGCTTCCAGAGTGCCGCCGATGTGCTCGCACGCCATTACGGCGGTCACAACCGGATGGAGACGGTGGATTCGGAGAGGATGAAGAAGATATCCTATAGCTACGCAGACGATGATGATGATGAAATCAAAGTCTAAGCTGTTTGAACATGAAACTCATTACCGGATATACTCTTTGATTCCTCTGTAATTGTAATCCAATAACCAAATCGGCAGCAATGACTCTCAGACTGCAAATGGAGGATATTATTTTTAACATGAATGCTGGAGATTTTTTTTTCCACTAATGGCGCCATGATTTTTGCTGCAAATGCAACAACATTAAGGACTGACATATTTTCAATGTACACAAAGTTCAGGATATTGGGCTAAACCTAAAATGGCTTCCCTGAAACTCACAGATTCACTGCTCATGGGCTCAGGCTGACAAAATAAAAGCATTACTCTGGCGCCATCTTCTGATGGCTTAGTGTCAAGGAACTATGTTGCACTTGATTGAGCAGCTCGATTTAGACAAAAAGTGGTGCTTTAGCACCATTTGGTGGCAAGTTGAAAATTTTCATTTGAACAAAAGTAATGCTTTCCTACCATCTTGTAGCATCAATAGGGAAATATAAACTTTTTTTGTGGGGGGGGGGGTCAATTACTCACAGACGTTCACTACTACTGAATTTGACCTTCACAACTGGTATAGTGCATTCAAAAGCTCAGAGAAGCTCGAAATAAATTCAGCTGTAAAGATCGTGGCGCATTGTAGATTCATCCTGAAATATCACCTGAAAGCCCAATAACCTAAACATTTTGTGACGACTGTCTTGAACTGAGGCTCAAAAAAAAAAAAAAAAACACTCCCCACCGAAGATTAAGAAAGAGAGGAAACACTAACGTTACTCAACAAAGAAGTCCTGCCATTCACTTTATACTCACTACTTCTTCGTACGGGAGGAGGACAATCTAAGGGTATTCTAATGTGCTTGCTGCAAAACCGCCATCAGTCGCGGACACGGATACAAACGAAAGGTTTCTGGAGGTCGGTGTGCAGTTAGCATGCGTCTCGGGCTGAACTTCAATTCAGAACATTGCAAGTCATTTTATTGAAGACTTACCTTGACAAGAAGGGGAAGCCTTAAAATCGTAACGATTTTTACAGTGTTTTAATGGATGAGAGTTATCGCGTGACACAAATTGAGTAACATGACAATAACGCCAGTGTTTGGTGTTGTCAACTACAGTACAGGCTGTACTATGTAATTGTTCCTTTAATGCTGCAGACCATTTGTATCAACTCTGTGCACCTCTAACGAGGAACTATGTTTCGAACAGACACATTGTAATGTCTAGGTTATTGCCTACAAATGTACATGAGAATATCAGCTGACTGCCCAATAAACATGTACTCATAAGCACTTTCAGAACATAGAGCGGTCCAACCTTATACTTTATGACAAACTACAATGATATGAATTGGAAATAAAGACGCTGTCGTTTGTGGAGTTTGGATGGTAAGTTCATAAATCTCAAAAAGCAAAAGATTCAACCTCGAGGCTTGGGAGTGACGTTATTATCTTCGATTGCTCTCCGGAAAATAAAAGACTGCAGTGGGTGAAAAATAAAGACGGTTGTTAAGAATTTGGAATAGTGGGGGCAAATGTATTGGAAGTCATAATCATGACAGCTTCCGACATGAATTAGAATGGAATGTCGTGGTATAAAGACCTATTCATATGAAATATTTGCATGTGATAAATTTAAGTCCATATAGTGTAGCTCTCCTCTTACTGTGCTATGGAGGGAGCCTCTTTGGACTGTAACGCAGGGGGAAGCGGCGGAGGGCAACTGGGGGCTTTCAGTCCAGACTTTTTAACGGGCGGCTTTTTAAGACCAACCGGCTGAGCTGTGGGTGGCGGACGCGTCACCTGTGTCCCGACTGTCGCAGGGGGAGCCACAGAAGCCCGAGGCTTTGGCGGCACCGGCGCTTTGGGCTTGCTGTAGTGAACCGCGAACGGCTCGTCAGCTTCGTTGGCTTTTCTCACACTGATGCTCCTCTTTGCTGCAAATGAGAGACAATGTACAGACTTGTAAGATGGACGGACAATTTATGTGATACGCCGGTCGGATTCAGCTTGACGAGAGGATTAGTATGTCTTGCACAAGCACGGTGACGACAAAGTAGAAACCAGTACTTGAGGGAAAGTACTATGAGCTGCGGGGGCCCACCCCTGTCGTGGTTAGGACAACATGCAAGATGACGCACGAATTGAGTGGGTGATATTTTGACGGGTAATGCAAAACTTCCTGTTTTGATCTGGATTTAGCTTCCCTCTGTAGACTTGTACTAACTAAACTTGTGAAAGGAAAAGACAGATGTCAAGAATGTGCTCAGGACTTTACACAATGGAAAGAGACACCCCAATATCTGCGCTCAACAACAGCAACCAGTAAAGGAAATATGATCGTGGCTTTTGGGGTCAGATCTCACCATTGCACAATTCAAATTGCAAATGGTTATGCTACCGCAGTGGTGGGCAAAGTTTGGAACGGGGGGTACAAATGGCTTTCATCTTTTAAGGCGGTCTACCAAGTGTTTCCATCCTGTAAAATACATTCCATAGCTATATGTATATCCATCCATCATACATTTTATCAAAGCCATGTATTTGTAAATATACACATTTTAAATGAAATCATTTATTTATGAATAACAGGAATGAACTATTGTTTCATTATTAGAATAATTAACAAGTACATCATTTATTACTTAAAATAAAATATTTTACTTTTTTCACATACACATTGATAAGTCTTTTGTTTTTCTTATGTTTTCTAACATTGAAATGTGGCCCTTGACCACAAAAGTTTTCCCGCCCCTGCTCTGGAAACGTCAAGTGTGTTTTGACTCACGTTTCGGCATGGCCATCATCACAACTGCTTTAGTTGAGACGGGCTGGACCTCCGAAATGGGCTCTAATTGATCCAAGCATGGCTTCTGCGTGGGGTCCCTGCTCTGTCTTGGGTGGGACCCTGTGATTCTTTGATGTGGAGTTAGGTTCTGGTTTGGCAACAAGTTTGGTCTTGTGGGAGCTGAGCTGGTGGCTATCGTTGTGTCTTTTTGGATTGTGGTTGCAGCCTTGGTTGCGGAAGCAGCCCACGCTTGGTGTCTTACAAACTTTTCAGAGGAGACGTTGATCTCGTCCTTAGAGGGCATGCTACAAGCAGACAAAAAAGTACATCTAAGAATAATGACAATAATTTATATACTTTTATGTAGCATCTTTCAAGGGACACAAGGACGCTCAACAATTACTCATAGGGGATACAGACTGTTCATTTTCCATGCACAATTATAATGTTCTGGGTTAATAATGACCCGGCCCAAAACGATCCTCATAATTGTCTATACTAAAAAATGAACAACACATCTTTTCAACATAGCTTGTCTGATATTCATACATGGATGACCATAAGTAGCCTTCTATGCTGATTCTGAGGCTATACCTGTTTGTCTTAGTGCAAGGGAGAAGATAAGTTGAAGAGGACGAGGCTGCGGAGGGAGCGGAGAACGTTCTGCACAATGGCGTTTTTTCTGAGATCATGGACTGGTCATCTTGGATGTTGGGAAGCTCCGGAATCTCAAAGGACACCTCTGAATAAACATTTACATCATAGATCCGTTTATTCTCTGCTTACCTACTGCTATCAGAATAGCATCTGTCCGTGTTTCCATTGACATACTCGAGTCAGTGTCTTCAAAACGGTAAATAGACAAATAGGTACATCAACAAAATCTAACGGGTTGTAAAATAAGATCTGTATTGAAAAATATGCCTTCAATATAGAACTGTTCTCAGAGGTATTCTTAAAAATGCCTTGTAGTGGTTCTAGTTTGCAGAACCAGCGCTAATGTCGTGGGACAGATGATGAGAGTTGTTCTGTACTTTCACCTTCAGGGAAGAGCACGGAGCTGTATTGAATGAGAGGCTCAATAACCGTCACCACCTGCACTGAGGATGCGGCCGCCATATCAACCAGGGAGATCTCCCTAAATAGGAAGAGAGCAAGCGGACAGGATGAGATTGATGACGGGTATGAAATATGCGGTTGGACACCTATGGTTACCCCTCGGCTTGTGGCCAGAGAAGGTTGGGCCCCAGCACGATGGCAATGTTACTGGGCGTCATCTTGTTTGCAGCCTGCTGCTCGGACAGCAACGACAAGAACTGCACCAGGTACCTGAAAATAGATGAAGAAATGCCATGTGAGGGAAGACTTGTACTTGTTTACTTTCAATTAATTATTATACAAAGCAAATAATTCCGCACCTGAGATTGTTATAGTTTTCAGGCGGCAGTTTCTTCAGCAGGATTCGGAACTGCTCCAGCTTCTCTGTGCAGTCTTTTTCACTGTGAATACACACGTTTTTTTTCCTTTTTTACAATTTAAAACCAATTGTGTCTTAACATGACAAAACACAAACTAAATATGAAGAGTCAAGAATTACAACGCCATCGCATCAACAATTTCACAGAGCATTTGTGTGCTAATGCAGCTTGCCAACGGTAATCTGTGCATGCAACAAAACTCAATGCAGCTCTGCGGGCCGGTTGCGATGTACATTAGAATCAATTATGAAACGAAGCGGAAAACCAGAAGCGAATTGTTTGTCGACGTACAATTTAAAAGTCACATTTCTATGACATGCTCCCTATTAAAGTCACGAAAGTGATATGAAAAATGTTGTGAGGACTCAGGAGTGGAGTTGATACACACCTGGCTGCTTTGAACCAGTCATTGTAGAGTTCAAAGGTCATTAGAGGCTCAGGAAGTTCTCGCAGGTAACACTTCAGAGCTCCTATTGAGAGTAATTTAACAAACAAAACAGACACATGAGCCTCCCTTTGTGGCAAACCACTTCTTTCTTGACAATCACGTCATCTTTTTACGGTTCAGTAAAAAAAATAAAACACATTACAATATAGGGCATGTGATGCTGCAGCATGCCAATAGATGGGCGGTGCAATAAGTGGCCGGCAGATTGGAGAATTTAATGGATAGGCTTCAGGGTGCTGGCAACCTTTTGAAAACTCATGTTCATGATAACTTACCGGCCACAGCATGAGGGTCCATGCTGAACTCGCCGTGATCAACCGTCCCCTGATCCATGCAAGCCTTGAGCCTTTTCACCACTGAGGCCGCCGCCGCCAGACGAAATAGACCCTGCAGAGAAGTGTAGAAAAAAGGCCTTTCAGCTTTTTAGGGCAGATGATACGATCGGCTACTAAAATGGCCTCACCTCCTCCCTCATCCCGGTTCTGAGCAGCATGTGAATGCATTCTTGAATGGGTGCTGCAATTTCTCGGTTGCTCTGAAGCAGATGAGAGGCAAGAGACTCCCCGAAAACTTTCGGGCCCGAGGGGTTTGCTGGTGGCTCTGGAGTCCATAACACATGTAGAGCAAGGTCAAGTCAAGGGTAAGCCCGTGTGGCAAATAAATATATAGGCTAACCTTTCGGCCTGTGGTTCTCCTTGAGTTCGTTTATATTTTTATCCAGGAACTCGTGTGAATGTTTGTGGTATTCTGCTTGCAGCTCCAAAAGCTTCAGTGAAGGAATAGAAATATATCAATATATTTTAAAAAACCTTTACGGTCGGTCCGTAAACATTCTCCCTTTGCGTGCAGGTTTGGAAAGTATAAATAAATGGGGATTTGCTGTGTTGCCAAACATGCATGGAGAGTTTTTAAATAGTTCCAAGTGCAACATACGCGGATGAAGTAGCTTGCATAGTCGTCTTCTTTGGTCGCAAAGTGATACAGATCTGCTGAATATTGATTCTAGAAAGAGAAGAACAATCTACTGTTAAAAGTTCAACTCCTTGGAGCTGTGCGCTGGTACCTTGATGGTCTCCAACTTCCTCAGAGCTTCTTCTTCCTCCTCCTTGAGACCGTCCTGCTTGGCCTGTGGACCGGTGCTGGCCTGGCTCCTGGGGTTCAAGGGATCATATCCAATGGAACTTCGGCGCATTGAAAGTTCAAAGGCAATAAACAAACCACTCACCTGAGTCGTGCATTGTTCCAGTCTGTATTGAGCTTTGCAAATAGCTTCTTGTTTTTGAGAATCTCTGGTAATTCATCCTTGAAGAACAGGAAGGAAGGACGTCATGCTGGGGAACGTGACATTTTATGTGCTGTTGGTAAACCGACATTGAGGGAGACATACAGTTCGCTAATCTGAATCGGCAAGTCAGTTTTTAATTAAAAACAAAATGTCGGATGAAATAGTCCTTCGGTTTTATGACGCTGCATATACAGAGATATGTATCGAAATGATGGGGAGATTTCCAGACGCCTGCGGTATACATGTAATACTGTATGTCCCCTGTAGTGAAGAGAAACTCAATTCACCTCGCTAAGTTTACTCAGCGGCTCCAAAACGTCCTTTTCCACTCTTATTTCAAAGTCTGCCAAGAGGCTGGCCAACTTCTTCTCCATGAAACAGCACATCTCCAACACCCTCCTGCCACACACGGCTTATCGTTATTCAAATGCATTTGGATGTCGTGCGTGTCATTCACGAGCCTCCGCGGTTTGTCTCTCTTCCCATTCGGTACAGAACTGAAAACCCCCAGTCAGGTGCCTTCTCACATGACTTTTGGCTCAGACGGGGTTCACCTGATGGATGAGTTGGCGTCAAAGTCTTTGAAGCTTTCCGCCATGCTGACTGATAGCAGCATGAGAGGCAATTTTTTCTGGGGAGAAAGTGTTGAGAAACCTCATTTTTAACACGCGCTCCGTGAAATGATTAATTTATTGCCAACTGTCCATGATGATGATTTTTTTATTTTATTATTCTTATTTTTTGCTGTATTCGTTTCTTACCATCCGTTTTTCAGCATCGATACCCGTCTGACTCTGCATGCAGCCTTGCAGCTTCTTGTGTAGCATCTGCGCTGCTCTCTTGGCGGGCTCCACCCGCTGCTCCACCTTCATTTCATCAAACGGGAAAAAAAACGTCGACGACTACCGAACTCCATGAGAGGCAATTTTTTCTGGGGAGAAAGTGTTGAGAAACCTCATTTTTAACACGCGCTCCGTGAAATGATTAATTTATTGCCAACTGTCCATGATGATGATTTTTTATTTTATTATTCTTATTTTTTGCTGTATTCGTTTCTTACCATCCGTTTTTCAGCATCGATACCCGTCTGACTCTGCATGCAGCCTTGCAGCTTCTTGTGTAGCATCTGCGCTGCTCTCTTGGCGGGCTCCACCCGCTGCTCCACCTTCATTTCATCAAACGGGAAAAAAAACGTCGACGACTACCGAACTCCAATTGTGCCACGCCAAGTGGCGCCTTTAAAACGCGTTTCATTTTTCTCACCACAACCAGGTCCGAGTGTAGAAGCTCACTGACATCTTGTGACCTGCAAATAGGAAATAAGGGAGACATGGCGGTCTTAAAAAGTTTCTTCACAATTACAAAAATGATTAGAATCATTGCTATAGGTAAACTTAAAAAGGTAGTTGAACTGTGGTGTTCAGATCTTGTTTGTCTGATAATTCAAGCCGATCATCAAACATGGTTGTTGGCGACCTCGTCATGCAAATTTTGATCAGGCCTGACTGACAAGTAACAAAAAGCCAACGGCCTTCACGGTGTTTGCTCGGACCCACTCGTGCCCCAACAGTTTAAAGCCTCTCCTTTGCTCTAATGTAAATGGCAGCATTCCAAAAATCATGTTGAGGGGATGACAAACGTGAATGCATCACCTGACATAGAGTATGACAGTGGCTTGAAGCTACTGGCAGTTCCCTTTTCCAAACTTCACTTTTGAGAAGCATCGCCTCTCAAAGAGGAAAGTGATATCGTAGCACAGGGGAAATGCGGCCAGCCGGTCAGAATGGCATGCTACGACAATTTGAAAAACAACCTCGTATTGGTGTTATATAGATAAAACATGTCATGTTTGCGTACAAAGAGAAGGGACAGACCGCCTTCAGAGTGCGGTTTCAGTTTTGCAGATGCACACCCCCGCTGCTGTTTTCAGGATGTGTCAGAGCGAAAGAGGGTGACACAAAAATAAACGGTGCCATTGCTGCATGCAGGCAAAATCATTTGTTGTCTTTTTAATGTGCAAGTGTACCTTGTTTTGCTTGCATCTTGATTGAATGAAACAAAAACAGGCCGATATTTTCAATGAGTTCTTCACACCACATCAAGCACCAGTCATCACCACATCAGTACATAAATACTTTGGAATTCATATCGACATTACATTGAAGTGACTTCAACTTACTTTGCAGAAGAGCCAAACTGCTTCAGAATGCTCAGAGACTGTCGGAGCATTGCAGCGCTGTTGGTCGTCTCCGCAGTGCCTGACCTCCACCGGGGTTTACTTGGGCAGCTGCAAGCCTACTTGACGGCGCGCTTTTGCGTTGTCTCTTTTAGTTCTCCTTTCAGACGCGCTCTCTCAAGCGCTTATGCGGTTAACGAGGAAGTTGCGTGGATGAAATGTGAGCGGGAAGACCCCCCCCTCCCCCCGGCCCCTTCTCTTTCATTTGACTAGCAAACAGTTACGCTCGCCAACTGATACTTTGCAACGACACTGTACTAGATTATCCATCTTGTTCAGTGGGGGGGAAGTAATGAAGTACAAACATGTTTTTACTGTAGGCTACTTCAGTATTTTTTTTTCCAGGTATCCGCACGACTTGCGTATTTATTATTCTGATGACTTTTAACTGTGACTACCCACATTTGAAAACAGATCTCAGATCTTACTTTAAGAACATCGAGAGCGATGATAGTAATAAACACGCCACCCCGCAAATGGCGTATATGCATAAGCTTCCCAAATGTAAAGTTAATTTCACCAATAACATATTTTTTATAATATTCGCATCATGATTCATAGTGATTTTCTGAGCATTGCGCTTGTTTTGGCTTCTTTGTAGTACTTCGGTAACAGGAAAGGCACTATAAATACAATATATTATTATTGCTGGATACTGATGCACATCGGTGACAGCGTCTGCAACTCTCACTATTCAATACTGTAAATATAATATACATTTATATGTAGACAGACACTAAAGACAAACGCATATAAAATTCAATGTATAAAACAAAAAGTGTAGGGCAGGGGACTAAGTCAACACATGGGGCATCGATGCAAAACAAATGTCAATTTGTGAATCAATTTCTTTATTAAACGACTTCAAACACGTGAGGAACTTGGTTCTATGTTGCATTTTGTTTTGTTTTTTTTTCCCTAAAAACAGTTGGTGGCTTGGTTCTTTTATATAGGAGTCTGTGATTGTTCTTAAATTATTAAGGTTGCCTGAAACATACCGAAACCGGCTGGATTTTACAAATTGCCAAACGATTAGTGTTCTTTAAACATCGTTCGCAGTGGATATTTTGCTTGTCAAATGAGGGGAAACAAACGAGGGAAGTCTTCTGGTTGAGTCGGGAATTTTGAAACGGAATGCCATTCTGAAAAAAATAAAATACTGAATGGCAAAACGACAGTGAGGTGGCCTTTTGTGAACAACGGAGAAAAAAAAATGCATAAAAAAAAGAAAAAAAAAAAAGAAATAATCGGAGGATTCCAGCAGAACCACATCAAGGCCACTTTGATGAAAGGCTACCAAAGACGCGGTACGGTGTTTATCTATTTAAAAAAAAAAAAAAAAAAAACTAACTAAACTAAAAAATGCTTATCAAAAGGTAGTTCAAGTAATAGTCTTTCTGTTTTGAGGCATTACAAGAAATGTCCATTTCAAAAACCTGCTGTGTTGAGGAAATGAAAACATTATTCTGAATTTGAGTCCGTCTTTCCGACCGACGATTGCGGCATTCTGGCAAAAAAAAAAAAAAAAAAAACGAGTCGGGCGGAATGAAAAGTTCAAGCACCTAAGAGCTCCTCGTCTCGGCTCTCTGCTGTTTTTGAGTGCCAACATCATCTTGTAAAAACAATAAATTGCAAAAGGAATACAAATGATTAGCAGCGTTAAGAATTAAGATGGCGGAAGAAGAGTAAAGAGAGAGTGTAAGCACTTGGAAAAACCTGCAAAAGGGTCCCAAATGTTGCATGTCTCTTAACCTCTCGATGATTTCACCCGTTTTCTTGTACTGGGTGGAGCACGTCGTCCCTTCGATGTTACGTGAAGAACTTGGATGGAGCTCGGGGTGGGGGGGCAGCCATGTCATGTTCTGACGCTACTCAAATGTGTTCCCTCGCCTTTGTCCGTCCCTCTGAGTCTGATGTGCATGTTGAAGTTGTTGGAGAGGTGACTAACGCTTCGCTTTAGCCTCCTCGGCATCTTTAACACGCAAACGAGAGATTTGACATTTTAAACAGGAGGATCACTATCAACCACTATTAAGGCTATGAAATCAGCATTTTAGATGTTGGCTTAATGGCTTTACAGTAGTCCTGCACACAGGCCGGGTCAAATTTCCTCACCTTTCCTGAGTTCGTCTCTCTTCTTGGCAGCTTCCTCCCTCTGTTTCTTGATAATGGCGAGTCTGGCCAGGTCAGCCCTCGCCTGCTCCGTCTTCCCCTCAAGATGAAGCTTCATGTAGCGTTCCTTGGACTTCTGCTTTTCGATCTCCTCCCTGTGGCGGACGCCACAATTTCAACAACTCATTTCAAAGTGACAGGAACAAACCGGGCTGACTTTAATGTGATGTTTGAGCAGGCAGAAGCGCTACTGTGGTTCTAACATCACTTCGTCCGCCCCCCAAACAGGAACTCCCCCCCCAATTCGGTGTTCCCTCTAATTCACCTATTTACTGTTATTTTTTTCTTTGCTTCTTTTAACATATCCATTGCTTAAAACCTCGCCTGTTCATGTTTTGTTTTGTTGCTTTTTTTTAAATGCAGCTTTATGTGCCACAAGATGGCGCTGAAGCTCTTTTAGAAAAGGGTGCTTTGGCAACAACTTGTGGCATCTTGGTGGCTCGGAACACTATTAAACTGAAGGAAGGGGCTTTTACTGGACTGACCAAAGCCTTCAACACAATGACCAAAAGAAATGTAGTGCTTTGTGATGAAAAATTAATTAGCACAGCTTAAGTTACACTTGAATAGCATTAGCGAGACTGTACGGTCTTTGTGGTAACTTATGTTTTAATTTTGTAAAGATTTTACCATCGACTAAAAAGATATTTCTTGCAAGTCAGACTCACCTCTCCCGACGAGACAGCTCTCGAGGAGCTTCGACATCTACTTCGGTCACTTTCTTGCTTTTCTGAGAAATGCGGTTGGGATTCTCAATTTCTATAAGTCCCTCCACACCGCTCCTTTTCTTACACTGCATGCAAACATGAACATGTTAGCAATACAATGATGAAAGTTAGCAGTCAATTAGAATAACAGCAGTGATGTTGACCTCAGACTCGTCCTCGCTGCTACTCTCCTCTTCAGACTCTGAACCGCTCTCTTTCTCCACACCAGCATTTGCTTCCTGTTGGAAGCGAGGAGAAACAGTAGCACATTAGACTGAGACAAATGCTGATAAAAAAAAATGCCATAAAATAATATTTTCGAAACTTACCAGCTCTCTCTGGGCTTTCATTTGTCGGTCAATCTCCTCGGGATTGCTAAATTGCTTCCCTCTGCCCTTATGGCCCTTTTTCCCTGTGCCAATTAATATATGCATGTCAATCACAATTCCAAATCCAAGCATGTGAGAATAAGACACAACTGAATACATCATAGAACAAGAGTTACAACACACATGAAACCAACTCGTTGGGTGTACATCAAGGTTATTTTGGTAAATTAACAAAACAAAATAACTACAATTAAAAAAAAATGATGAAATAAAATTGTTGTCATTTGATTATTGTAGATTACTTTATTACACAACACTTATTGTGATTTTTTTAAAAAAATCTTGCACTGAGCAAATGCTTTGTAAATATACAAAAACTAAAACTACTAATAGAATTAATTAAAAAAACGAAACTGAAACAATCATTTTATTTTAAAAACAAGCGAAGCTGTCAAAAGGAGCTAAATCAATGACACACACACACATGGCAACCCTAATGGCGGTAAACGTTCACGGCACAAGTCAAGGATATTTAGTGATGAAAAAGCTTTTTTTTACGTAAACCTAACAATAGGTAAACAACTCTACTCATACGAGTTACAGTTTTGTCAATTCGTATACATATTGGTGATGTTTCCTGGGTCTTAGAATGCCAACAGAGCCTCAGTAAAACAGTCGGTTAGCATGCTACAAGCTAAGCATGCGTAAAAGCTACCTCCGGACACTGCGCTTAGCTTGCTCCAAATGCTGTTTACGACGCTTCAGCAGTGACACTTACCGCCCCTCGGCATGGTGAAGAGTAACGTCAACAACAATACAACTTGATCCCGCTGGGTAACGCAGAAAAAAACTCTACGACACGACGTTTAGATGCACTTAGAAAGAAAAAAAGGCTGCCCAGTTCGAACTTGATTGTCAGCGAAAGTGCTCTCTACAGTCTGCGCCTGCGCAGTCCTAAAAAGAAAAAAACAGTTGACGCGACAGTCACACCCGCCAATCAGCTTCATTGATTTATTCAGTTGGGAGGGGTTAGGAACGAGAGAATTAGATTAATAAATATTTTAAAAATATAATATTGAAAGAAGTAAATATATATTTCACTAATTAATTAAATGTTGATGGAAATATAAATCAATATTGGAGTAATTTCATAAACACTCATCCATTTAAATCATTCTCGACCTAATTTAATAATTCACACCGGTTAAATCAATAATTTCGGCACGTTTAGTCCTCCATAATGTCCCGTGACAAAAGCTTACTTTTATCCCTTTTTCCCCCCCTACCAATTTTACGTCAGGCAGTTAATTTATTGGCAAATACGCCACTAAATTTGTCTTAATATTGGTAAATCTCAGTGTCACTTGTACAATGCATACAGTCTTGTGTATTGATGTGCAAAATTAATTTGGGAAGAGAAATGCAAACAAAGTGCTACTAAGCAATTTATCAACTTGCTGGTCTTCAAAATGTTGAATGAAATCTGAATGTATTAAATAAATCGGTTATCGGTTTGTCTTGGACCAAAAACCTCATGCAATCAAATAAATCCAGTGATTTTCATTGTTACGTATTTCACTTTAATGTGAAGATAAATAGAAAAAATCATTTTTCAAACAGATGAATATTGAATATACAGTAGGTAATAATAAAAAAAGTCAATTAAAAAAACATATCAGATCAACCTAGTTCATCAAACATGGTATTGCTCAAGTCCGTACTATGCAATGCAGTCATTGACTGGTAAAACGTTGGGGTCTTCATCTGTAGGTACTGAACAAAACACATCATTCCACTTCAAAACTTCCTATGAGGAAGGCATTGCATCATGTTGTTTGTCATTTCTTCAATGTTGAGACTTTATCTCCTCCACCTCTTTCTCCATCAGGTGGTATTCAACTGTCGATTCTGTGAGCTACACAGAAAAGAATACTGATGATTAGAAGAAATGAAGAATAAAATATATGAAGATAGACTACAACATATTGTCACCCAGACCTCTGTTCTCACCATGTCAATAAGAATTTCTATCTTCAATTTTAGGATATTGTTCTCTTCCTCCAGCTGCAAGTTTTTCTTCTTAAGACGTTCTACTTCTCGGACAGATACATTTCCACCTGATTCTGACCAGACAGAAAGAAGAAAATATATATAGTGATGCCACGCTGTTCATTAAAATGCATGTAAAAAGATAATGGCTTCTTCTAGTTCACGGATGTCCCATACAGGAGAACGATCAGTGTGATATTCTCTGCACTGGCCTATGATGCAACAATACTGTTTTTGTAATCACCTGTTAGCCAATGTCCATCTTCAAATTTCAAGGTATGCCCTCCAATGCACATTGAAGGAGGTCCATACTCGAGGCCCAGCTCTATTTCCCGTGTAGACCGGTCCAACTAAAATATTGGAGATTGGTCTTTCATATCCGTGCACTCTCCACACATCGATGCACTTCTTGGGAATATTTATTTTTGGAGCAAAAAAATCTTACTGTGTGAAGGCTCGATAACGATGGTGATTTCCGCGGAGGAATCTTCTTTGGACTGAACGACTTCCCAAATCGAGGGAGCTTCAGGGACATTTTGAGATCCTAAATAAGATGGAACACATATGTCAACATGACTGTTAGTGTTAACAGAGAGAATTAACGCTATGGCGTGATTTTGGTTTACTAGCGGGGTGCTATGCGGCTATTAATGCTAGGTAGCTAACCGTTACGATCTTACCCGGATAGTTCTCATACCTGACCTTTAATTGATATACCATCCACTTAGTGTCGTTTCAGTAGCTGTAGGTGACTCAAAGAGTTTATATTATGTATATTTACCTCCATACTGACAACTTGAATGAAATCTCTAACGACGTCGACTTCAGTGTAAACAGCGTAAGCGTAGTACTGCGCAAGTGCGAACGTTCCATTCAAAAAGAAGCAGTGTGAAAGTCTCTGCACTGGCCTATTTTAAAACAGGTAAAACTATCCCCACAAATTGAAGCCTAACAGTACCCTTACTCGTTAATTAGAACTGTCTGGAATTTAATATGCATTCATCAGTCTTTGTATGTTATTCTGTGACGTTTTAGCTTCTCCAAAAGAGACAGAACCCTGTAAAGACGAGAAAATGGAACGTTCGACATTGAATCACCATGGTGATGGCATTGCCTCCCACTGCATGAAATTGTTTAACCAAAAAAATGTTCGCTTTTGTCAGTAGTTTTATGTATTTTTCAGCAATGTCAGTGATGACATTGATATTATTAACATTGTAACCCGAGATAGACAAGCCCCAGTGGCCTAATGGATAAGGCACTGGCCTCCTAAGCCAGGGATTGTGGGTTCGAGTCCCATCTGGGGTGGTGCTTATTTTTTCCCCCAACGCTCGTGAAATCATTCTTACACTTCACGACACCTGCACTAGGAATATCTGCTTTCGGAAATACGCGACAATTGCAGGAAACTATCAACAAAAAATGGAGCAGCAGGGTATTAAACTGTGCATCCTTTTGAATGCTTTGGCTGCATCAGTGCACACTTGGCGTGAGTACTTTATTGATATTTGTAGTTAGATTAAGTAAAATCTAAATTCTTCTCTCAATTATACTTCTTAAAACTACACAAGGATTTTCTGTTAAATCTAATAATTTACATGTCAGAGCTTGCATATTTTATATATCCTACATACTTGGCCCAATACTCATTGAGACATGTTTATTGACCTCCAGGAGCAAAACAAGTCAAGCAAGAAGAACACAGAAACATGTTATTTAAATAATTGAATGCCGGTAACAGTGCTATATAACATGTGTTCCATAATGTGTGTTATTCAACCTCAACCCTGTGACCCTGAACCATCCTCTTACAATGACAGACCTCCAGGAGGCCACCGTGTACTGGGATGCTGCCCAGAAAAGGGTAATCCTGAAGGAGGGGGTGAAGGAGACAGAGGGTGGTGCGTATGGTTACTTCAATGATAGCCTTCACCTCACTGGTTGGAGCATTTTGGAGATTTGCGCTGGTTACGGAAGTGTCCAACAGCGAGATGAGACTACATTCTTTCTGGCTGGCTACCTAGAAGGCTACTTCACCGCCGGGTCAGAGGATGGGATTCGTTTTTATGGTGTAACCACAACAAAAAACAAACAAAAAAAAAATCCACGCTTTTTAAAAGCGCTGAAGTATTAAACACCACACAGTAAATTCCTTTTATTCAGAACAGGTGTAAAATTCACATAACGTTCTTAATTGTAAATCTAAATATGCTGTTTCACATGCGAAATACAGTAACAGAATAATCATGCTAGCACAGAGTAATAATACAAATAATGCAAATTTATATTGTACTGTTTTTTGTCTAAACTTTTATTTCATTGCAGGCAGATGTTTAATCATTACTCCAACATGTATCAACAGCTAATAAAGGATGAGAAGGTTCTGAATCCCTTGAAAATATTCCTAAGGTAAAGTTCACATTTACGTATCACATTAATAGAAGTGAATGCCTTGACTGTTTTTTTTTTCTCAGTATTTGAACAAAACTACATCACACCTTGTAAATCATGGCTACGATGTTGTCTGATCCACAGCAAACAGGACCAGTGGGCCAGAGAGCAAGTGAAGCTGAGACAGAACAGTGACTTCTTGTGGAAACATTTGGGACTGATCCTAGCCCAACTGGACGGCCTAAATGCTGGAGCTGCACAGTGGGCCAGAAGCAAACACATCGATGTGTGTAATGTGTTTTTTTGGGGATAATTATCACCCTGTCATCATACTGATCTCACGCTTCTCCCTTCCCAGCCATTGTCTGCATTTGCTGTTCAGTTTCTGAATGGTGTCGGTGACCTCCTGGACCTTGTCCCTGCATTGACACCTCGCCCCGACTCTGCCGGGCCCACTGCTTTCAGAATGCCCGGAATGGGCCACTGCACGGCTCTCATAAAGGTCAGGCCGGGTTCGCTTGGCACAAGCTTGCAGTCCAAATGAGAGTGAGGATACCTGTGAGCCAATGCAGGATAATCTTACCCAATGAGAAAATAGCATGACCAGATGCAAACTACAAATCATTGTTTTCGCCAGAAAATGAAATGGGACTAGATTATGAGGTAGCTTCATTCCAACCGTTTCTTCTCTGCGTCCCAGGTGACATCTGGCTTTGAGAATCTGCTGTTGGGCCACTCCAGCTGGTACAATTATGCGGCCACCATGCGCATCTATAAACACTGGGACCTCAGGGTGTCTCATGGGGCCACTGGAAAAATGTCATTCAGCAGTTACCCTGGTACACACATACACATTTCACCTTCAATATTAACAGTCACCTAATAAACACTGACTATTCCAGGTCAACGTCTTTCTGGGAGAAGATATCCAGAACCAAATGCACTGTGAACCTTGCCCTCTTAAAGTAATTCCTCTGCTCTGGCATGCAACGTGTGCACATCCGCATCCAAATCTCAGCCACAATGTCTAGCGTTTTGCCTCAAAGTCAGGTCAGAGCAGGCTAAGTCATTTCATCAGAAAAGATTTGTCAGAGCCCAGGTCAGGAAAAATCCTCTTACAGGCTCTGTTGCTATTCGAATACAACTTGTGCTATTTTTAGAGTGGGAAGGATGTGACTTCACTTTGTTACAATGAAGAGAATCCTTTCTTGCTCTATGACAGCATCAACTGTTTAAAACGAATGGCAGGGCAGGACCAGCAGATTCCCCGTGCGTTCGACCTCCCTTTCGTAATGTAATATAGGATCGTGAAATAACAATTGTCATTAGCATACAACAACAGGGATGCCCACTTCCTGCAAATAACAAAATCTCAGTACTGCATATTGCCTGCAAGCTACTTATTATCTTCCTCCTCATTCCACAGGCCTCCTTACATCTCTGGATGACTTCTACCTGCTCGGTAGCGGCCTGCTGCTGACTCAAACCTCGATCAGTGTCTTCAACACCTCCTTGTTTTCTCAGCTCAGCCCTCACAGCCTGTTGGCTTGGCAGAGAGTACGCCTGGCCAACAGCCTGGCGCACTGTGGCGAGGAGTGGGCGCAGATCTTCTCGAAATACAACTCGGGTTAGAACGAAAGCGATGGTTGTGACCAAGCTTCATTTTGCTTCACGGAATGTTCCTTCTGGGAATAAAGCCACATTTCTTACGTAACACAGGTACGTATAACAGCCAGTACATGGTGGTGGACCTGAGTAAGGTATCACCTGGACATAGTATCAGGACGGGAGGTTTGACTGTTGTGGAGCAGATCCCTGGGAAAGTTCTCCACACGGACCAGACTCAAGCTTTACGAGGAGGTGACACACAAACATCCACACATTTATGACAGTAATAGTCAGCCAAAAATGTAAGAGAGTAAATTGAGCTTCCTACCAACCTCTCTGTTGTTGTTTTATCTGGATACGATTTTCTTTTCTCTTTCAGGATACTGGCCGTCCTACAACATTCCATTTCATGTTGACATCTACAACCTGAGTGGGTACGATGTGATGTGGAGGAGATACGGCGAAGACTTTTCTTACGATCTTTGTCCCAGAGCCAAAATCCTCCGCAGGGATCAGGCCAAGGTGTTTGACCTCAAGTCCCTCAAGCACATCATGCGATACAACAGTAAGTGCAATGATATAATCTTTCATGTTGTTCAAAAATGAACCTTTGTCAAGACACAATAGGCTCTATTTTTGTCACTGGTGCAGAGGCGCCGTTGTGGGCGTGAACAAAGTAGACTCCTCTCATTTTCTTGAAATATGGCACATATCATATAGCAAAACAACCATTTACACAAACATCTATGGACAATGCCGATGACAGGCTTGAGAACGAACGAAATAATGTTTTGGATCAACCAAAATGCAGACACAGACAAAAAGTGAGCAATGGAAATGTTCATCAAAAACACAGAAGGAAAAACAAGGCATAAACAAAAAACGCTTGCAAAAGACAAATTAATAGTAACACTGAGACACAAATGAAGTGACACGAAGGCAATTTACATGACAAAAAAAAAAAATTAAAATGACAAAATTCCAATACTTGCAAAACGAGGAACTAAAAGAGCAAAACGACTATGAACGAGAGGTCTCGAACGTAACACTTGAGCATAAACGGCGAGCAAGGTTAATAATTTGACATACTTGGCAGTCCTTAAATACTTGATTTGAAACCACACAGTTGCACGGCTGAAGAGGCACGCCCTCCACACCAGCTGGTGCTGAAAAAAAAAAATAATAATAATTTGAAACTGGAACCAATTGTGTGGCTGCAAGACGCGTATCTTACATCGGATGTGTTTCAGACTACAAAAGAGATCCTTATGCCAAGGGCCATCCATGCAAAACCATTTGTTGCCGTAACGACCTGCGCCTAAGGAGACCACGCCCCGCCGGGTGTTATGACACGAAGGTAAATCAATGTATTTTTGTGACCGTCGATTGTGCCGCTTCGGTCAAAATGACCTGATGGGAGATTTGGGGAGCAGAGTTAAAACATGATGTTCATCATCTTGTCTGTTGCATCCAATTTACCGCTCCTGTCTCATGACACAGGTGACCGACTACCAGATGGCTCTCCGGCTGGTCGCGGAAGCAATAAACGGCCCCACAACGCAGGGGGGTCTGCGACCATTCTCATGGCGCTCCTTTAACATCACCACGCACGAGGGTCTTCCTCTCAAGTACAACTTTTCCTTTGTCATTATGAAACACGCTCTCCAGCGACCCTAAATGTGCCTGCCATCGCCTCTTTCGTGTTTAGTTCTAACTACATTGGAACAATGTCATGTTTTGTCCGTTTTTTTTTTTTTTGTGTGTGCAAGAATTAGCTCATTGGCATTCGACACAAAGAGAAATGACACAGGTTGTTTGCAGATTGGGTCGAGCGGGTCTTTGGATACAATGCAAAGTGTTTTTCCCCAGAGGAGGGGGGGATACTGACCTTTTCCTCCAGCATCACCCGTAAATGTTAATGTTTAACTCTCAGTGAAATCACCGCAGGGCTTGTTTGACACGGAGCGCTTTGATGGGACAGGACACACTATGTGGCTTTTACTCCCGACACCAATGGGCCAAGGTTTTCCTTTTATGGTTTGCCAAACAATTGTGGTTGAATAATTCCTGCATTCAGTCTCCACCTTGACTCTCTGGTAATCTTGATTGAGGGTTTTTATTGTGTCTGTGACCATCCAGGCAAACAATGTACTTCTGTTTCAAGAGTCTCAAGGAATCTCATAAGACATGTTGACTGTTGTACTTCTTGTACACAGTGTTTATAATCGAAAGACGTAATACACTAATGTGCACCGTTGAAGTGAATTTGTTTTTGACTTTGTTTGCGGAGCACCTTTGTTTCGCCTGCATGTTTCATTTTCACTTCCTCCTGAAGTTGAGCAAGACGCTCAACAGTGAATACCCAGTTGAGCAACATAGTCAAGGAGCTTTGAGTCTGTACGTTGAAGAGGAGCCAAGTACTCACACTGTTTATATGAAATCGAGCAGGTCTGGCACAGGGGGGGGGGGGTCTCTGTTGTCATAAACGATATCAGAACTATTTCTGACCTAAATTTCAAATTTAATTGGATTTATTTACTGGCAAAAGTCTATTGTGCTTCCAGCACGTGTACATGTTAATGTTGGATTTTCTTATCCAATTATATTTCGGACATGTGCTGCCATGTCAATGTAATCTGCCCAGGACCTTCAAAATTAGTTGTGCTGGCTGATGAAAAACGAAATCAGTTTAATTAACCGATCATCTTTTAGATTTGTTTTTAGATAATCCACAAATTGGCTCTCAATGATTAAGGATTTGTCCTTCCTCTGATGGTTAGTCAAAAAAATAATAATGTTAAAGCCAAGTTCGACCAGCAGAACTCGTCTGGTGCAATCTGCAAACATGAATCGATAGAATATTCGGCATCTCTGCTGAGTGTGGTGCATTTCATTGACGTTTTCGTGCGGATTCGGAATTGCAGATGACGTACGTGAGATTCAACAGCATTGATGGCTTCTCTAATTGCGACTCGAATTAGATTCCGATTCTCAACGGAAGGCGCAAGGTAGCAAATGCACAGCCTGCAAACTGCAGAGGAAAAGAAAAAAAAAATACCAAGACCAAAATGCACCGGGCTCTTTCCAGGCCACGCCTAGAACCGCTGCGGGTTGGTAAGCGATAGAAAACGCGGAGGCACCAACTCGCTGGGCTCCACTCGGCGAGTAGAAGCGCCCTTTTCCAAATGGCAACCACGGCGGACGACGAGTGGGAACCTGCGCTCCACGGCTGCCACCACCACCACAACAACAACAACAATAATAACAACAATAACAAAGACAACGAGGCGGGGGAGACCGCGACCTCCGCGCCGGCCAGCTCGACCGAACCCGGGGGGAAGACGTCGCATAACCTCGGTAACGGTTCGGTCATCAACCCCGGCGGTGGAAATAATGGGAAATGGGTTCGGCTGAACGTCGGCGGAACCGTATTCCTGACGACGAGGCAGACGCTCCTAAAAGAGCAAACTTCGTTCCTGTACCGACTGTGCCAGCAGCAAGACCTGCACTCGGACACGGTGAGCCCGACCAGGACACCCCGGTCTACACTTAACCGTATACAGGTCGTTAAAACCAACCCAAGATCCATTCTGCACTTTTTATACCGCCCACCCCCCCAAAAAAATCCCATGGCGCACCTGCATAATGTAATATTGTCCCTACAATGTGGCTAATTACCATAATAACTGCTGTTATAACCGCTGTAGTCAAATTCTATTTCGTAAATAGCCCTCTGAAAGTCCTAATCTGACCTATTAAACTTGCTCTCATTGTCTTTTGTGTGTAAAACAGTGCTTCTCAATTCTTTGAAGAACATACTTGGCTCTCCCCTCCTCTTCCCATGACTATAAACATTCTCATTTGTCTATAAGCTGTTTATAAGTACATCTCTGCTTTGTAAATATGCAAGAAAACGAACAAAGGGGAAAAAAATAGACCAACGAACTGCCTCCTACTGTAGTGGATGTGTAATTACATATTAAAATAAAATATAAAATCCAAGCATGTCCTGCAGTTCACGTGCACCACCCCTAGCATTGCACTGCACCCTACCAGGTCGGCCCACCCACGTATTATATTTATTTATTCAATATCCAACGAGTGGACTGAATTGTTCATGTGCTAGTACATTTTTTTCCCACACCAGTATAACAATTCAGTGTACTAGTCGTCTTCATCTTATTACAAACACGCAAATCCTGAATATGGTCCATCACTATATGACATATACCGTATATTGAGTTTAGCGAACCATCGTCGTTCAACTACTGCCCTGAATTGTCTTACAAATGAGGACAAAAGAAAGTACGAGTGCATGGACTTTTCACCGCACTAGTACGATACCAAATAAATGCATCGATGGCTCGCCAATGTAGAATTAAGTCATAAGTGATCTTAAAAACAAGGAGGCAAATGTAAAAAAAAAAAGCGTTTTGTCTCCATCTTATCACATCCACTCCTATTTGCTATGCTTCATGCATAGCGCAAAGTGCATGTGTGTTTCTCAGCATCCTTCCATGGTGTGAGTGGAGCCGGAGTCAGATGGAGGAACACGTGCCTTCTCTTCTGCAGGGGAGGGGGCGCGGGTGGGGGTGGGGGGGGGGCTGCAGAGTCCCAGTGGCTCGACAGCAGAGAGAGCGACATCCTCTTCAAGTGCGGCATTCCCGAAGATTACAAATGGGATGCATTTGAAATGATGCTGCTTTTGTTATTCTGCGTCTGCCATTGAGATGTTGATAAGCGTGTGCGACAGGAGGAGAGGATGCTTGGGGTCGAATGGCGTTGCTCATTGCCTCTTCTTCAAAATGCCACTGAACATCAATAGGGGCTGGATGGGGGGGGGGTTGCATCTGGCATTTGGAGTACATGACAAAATGTACTTTTTGCAGTGTCATATTATTGGTGGTCAGAATCTTCATATTCAAGGTCACAAAGACACTTGATAATAATGAATGTGGCGTTTATTTGGAGCGTTGCATTCATTTCTACGTAAGTCCACGTTGTCCGGCTTACATTCACATTGTTTTTCTTAAAACAACGGATCGCATAGGATACGCAATTTGCAGTATTGCTAAGGAATTCATGGCGGACCGACCCGCAGTAAATTGGAACCTGCAATTCATTATTCAAGCACGATTAACCCTTTTTTTCCACTGCAAAGTAAATCTCTTGTCACTTGTACTTTTTTTTTTTTTCTGGACACTACTCAGCTATTTGTGTCCTGCATAAAATAAATCAATTCCTTATTCTTTTTGTGGCACTGTCGAGATGCTTTGCAGCTTTTTGGCTGTTGCATTTCATTTTTTTTTTTTAAACTCTGCTGTAAATGTCAACTTTATAGATGCCTATAAAGTTCTTTACCATGATACACAAATTTATTTCCCGATGAGAGGTGAAAAGGGAGCCATCTATGACGTACGGCGTTTTTGGTTTGTTTTTTTTTAATGGGAGCAACACGGCTGGCACATATTTGAGCTTTCTGTCTGAAGCCAAGTCCTATTTGTGGAAATTGAATTGTCAATTAACTCTAATCGAAGCCACGCGGCTTTTTCAGCATTTTTTTTTCCTCTCCCCTTTTCCTCAGCCGCCTCTCATTCTTTCTCCCGACGGCAGCAGGCCTTGAACTCTGAAGGAGATCGAGCGCGTGCTCGTCGCCTCCATCACACTTGCTCTAACACGAGACAAGTCATCGGCGAGGTCGGACATGGTTTCTAGATATCGAAGGTCTTTAGTATCAGATGGCGGGCTTTCCCCCCCTGCTCGAGAGTCACGCCTGAGTGGTTTTATCCTATATCAGGCAGTCATTACTCCAGTTGTTTCCTCATCTGTGGCACAAGCGCTGCATTTAAAAAAGAGACACGCTTGGGTTTCCGCGCAGGGTGACGTTTGACTGAGGTCGAGGTTGTCAAATAAATGCAGAGCAGCGGTTCAGTTGCCAGCTTGCCCGGAACGGAAATGTAGTTTGATTGCATAATCGGTATGTTGCAAGCAAATTCTGGTCTCAGTGGCTTGAGTGATAACAGTGTGAGATTGCGAGGTAGTAATCATTTTTTATTCCGCAGGGGGAATCTTCCAAATCCTTTCTATTCACAATTAGCGCGCACAAACCTCCGAAATTTAACTGCCCACGCTAGCCCGCTCTGTTCCGACATCACTTTTCCCATATCGAGTAAAAATAGCCCCGAATGGGATACGTTTCAAATGATCCCGCCCACTGGGCCACTTCGCCACTGGAGAGGTTTTTAATTCCACATCAAGTCAAAGTTTATGCTCGCTTGACAACTTGCTTACACAGTCATTCTTCATCGGCTTTCAAACAATTGAATTGCAAGTTGTCGCCTTTACGTCAAACAGACCAGCAAAAACAAACCTCATTTCAAACTCGAAGCTTGTCAACCCTTTTGAGGGACAGCGGTGACGACAGTGGATGGTTTACCATGTTATCGGGTTACAAGGGTGCGTGAAAGGGTTCATTCATTTTTTTTTTTTGGAGCGGGTTGTGTTTTCTTTTTGAAAATCCCATTTTACGTGAGCTTTAATCCGTTTTAGTATCAGTTGTCAGGGTGCCCCGAGCCAATTACATGGTGAAGGTAATGTCCATCTTGATGCTCGGATGATGTGACGATGATCAAGGTGTAACAGGATTGGGGGATTGCAGATTAGAATCACATCATCCCGTTGACATAGGTTGTGTGTGTGTGTGTGTTTAGTATTGGACGCCGATTTAAAGATTTCAGCAGCTCACGGAGGTCAATTTGAAAAAAAAAAAAGTCGTGCCCGTGCGCATTTCTGCCTTTTCCCGCCCCTTTTCGGTTGACTTGGAAGTGTTTCGCCCGTCGCGCTCTGCCAATTGTGGATTCCGCCGCGAGTCTGAACTCGCTTCATCACCTCATCTGTGTCGTGGGATGATATAAACACACAGGGAGACATGTTTACTTCAAAAAAAAAAAAAAACACACACACACACAATACGATTACTTGATGAACCATTTTGATGCATTCGTGCAGTGATTCCTAAACCCGCGGGCTGTGATGACGCCCAAGTAGCCAATTCCGTTGAGAGAACGCAGATAGACTTTGCGTTAGTTCCCAACGGATGTGTGTACTTAACCTCTCCGTGGGGGGTGGCTGGGGGGGGGGGGGGGGTAAACACGTTCTCTCTAATATCCTCTCCAGTACAGTCGAGGTGAAAAACAACATCTTGCGGACACACTCTTACAGTGTGTATTGAAACATGGCTAAAAAGGCTTCGAATGACTGAGTTACGTAATACGTTTCCGTACACAAAGTGACACCCTAGCTTATACCATTTTTTTTTGTGTTTTTTTTTTTTTTTTTATGAAACTGACACAACCAGGAAGCTCCTGCCCACACTGGCGAGTCACGTTAAGTCTTCAAACACCACCACCACCGCCCTTCCACTCACATTGTGGATTTCGCTTGCAGACGGACACTCCCAAAACATACTAATGTGATTATGCTGCAGCTGGCCTTATTCTCCCGACACATCGTCATTTGTGTCCTCATCCGTCACCGAGATAGTCAAAAGTTTTGGTGCGTTCGAAGCCTTTCATGTCGCCCTTCTCGTTTCCCCTTCCTTAAAATTCCGACCCTGGTCAAACAAATGACATCTGAAGAGTGAGTGACCGCAGAAGGTTTTTGTGCCAGCCAAATGTTCACGGCGGTGCTAAATTTTCTGGTTCTCTCATGCGACAACAGGATGAGACGGGCGCCTACGTGATCGACCGAGACCCCACCTACTTCGGACCCATCCTCAACTACCTGCGACACGGCAAACTGGTCTACAACAAGGAGCTAGCGGAAGAAGGTGCCGCTACTTTTGACTCTTTATAGACTCCACCTGGTCGTTTTTGTCGAGACGAAAAAGCACTCTTAACCCACTCCACACCACAGGATCATCTTTTAGAGACACTTTGGTTGAAAAGAATAACATCGACTTTGTGCCATGCCACTTCTGCTATTAATTAATATTCATTTCGGGTGTCAAATTTGTGAAAAATGAAATTGAGCGCTTGGAGGCCGGCCGCCGTCGGCGCACACGAGCTGACCTGTCACGTTCTTTTTGTTCCAAGGAGTCCTGGAGGAGGCCGAGTTCTACAACATCACCCCGCTCATTAAACTCATCAAGGAGCGGATCATCGAGAGGGACTCCAAGTCCACGCAGGTATAACCCACACTGATGTTTTTCCGTCACAGCTTTACCGAAGAAATCAATCAGAAGTCGAACTCTGGATGAAGATGCTTTTTTTCAACTATATGGCACTTTTTTTTTTTTTCATCTACACCCACGTTGCCATCAAGGCAACCATCTGGAAGAATTCCCAATTCGTGACTGGAGATTTTTCCGCTTCTCGAAGGAGAATGCTGCGGCCGCCTGTGTGTCTCTCTCTCTCTCTCTTTTTTTTTTCAGGGTGGTTGCACTCACACTTATATAATCACGGCCATCCCCGGCATACTCCCACTCTGCCTGTGTTGCGTTGTACTGCACTTAACTGTACATGCCCGGGAGGGGG
>NW_017804812.1:547390-549781 GCF_001891065.2 Hippocampus comes
ACACACCCCCTCTCCGTCCGACCAGCAGGTTCCCCCTAAGCACGTCTATCGAGTGTTGCAGTGCCAGGAGGAGGAGCTGACCCAGATGGTCTCCACGATGTCCGACGGCTGGAAGTTTGAGCAGGTCAGCGTGCGCGCCTGCAGAAAGCCCCGCACTGGACTACTCTGGACTGTGGGTTGGACTCACGCTGCTGCTTTATTGTGTATATTGTGTCAGGAGCGTGCGTTTATGTGTCCGACCAGTACCCCCCCGACCCGAGCCCTACCTGCTGCACTTCCATTAGCTTTACTCAACCTTAGGCATAACGTAGGCTCCGCTTAATGATTACATGGAAGCGTCGGGCTGAGTGCAGATGATACCGTAGAACTCAGTCTCCCCCCCCCGACTGAGCTTGGTTTGAAACCCAGATAGTGACCACCATCCCAAACCACAATTGCATCTGTTAAGAAGCCTTATAGTTGTGGTTTTTATTCATTTCTTAAGATGCATTCAATTGATTGGAGATGTTTTCAAAAATCACTATCTGCTGATGTTTGGCGTCAGCCAGCAAGTTACAGTATACCGACGATAGAAACACACCATTAGCTGTTTTCAACCTTTGCTCTATTTTTTTTTAACTGCACTCTAAAACATGTTTATTTTTTTTCTAGTTTTGGATCGCCAACACAAGAGACATCCGTTTTTCTTCAATCTAGAGATACATAACAAATGATGACATTTTTCTCTCACCGTGGTGGGGGGTGTGTACTGTTTGTCTGTCGGTGCTGACCTTGTCTCTTGAGGTGCACAGCTTTATAAATTCACCTGACGCTAGTGGCTCACATGCTTCCCATCAGCAAATCAAGCCAGGGGATCACTTTTAGCCACTTTTCTTCCCCGCTTTGCCACCTTGCTCTAACGCACACGGTACAGCTTTGCTTTGCACACCTTGGTTTCATGTCTTCGTCAGGGGTGCCCAACTTTTTTTCGACCAAAGATCTGCTTTTCTATCAACCAAACTCCCGCGATCGACTCCTTACCGCACACGCACGCACTTTGACATGCATGCCCTGATGAGCAAGAACCATATTGGCCCCTAAAATGAACGAAACAGAAAAAGTAAATTCGACACAAAAGCAAATCACTGCCTACCTTAGTGGAGACCCGACGCGGTGGCCATGGGACGCACTTTTGCAGCGTGTTCACGGTCGTCGCTCACGTGTACCGTTTTGAAATGCTTCCGATTCCTATTCTTCGCCTGCGCCGTCGCTGAATCGTACACGAAACAAACTGAATGAGATGCATAAGATCAATAAAAGATACGGCGCAACAGCTGTGATCGCAAGCTGCAATTGCAGACAACGACTTCCGGTGATGAAGGTCACGTGCCGCCGTAGGTTCAAGGCATCTGCTTTTTAATTTAATTTATTTTTTAAAATACTTTTTTTTGTGTGAAAGTGAGACTGGTAGGATGCTAAGGGTGTAGCGTGCGATAACACAAAAAATATACGGTTTTTTTTTTGTTTTGTTTTTTTACGTCACCGCTCGCGAGCTACCGGCCGATCGCGATCAACGTATTGGGCATCCCTGATGCACCAGTAAAAGACGCTTCATGTCCAGTCCACTGCTGAGTGTGCAACAACCGGCTGTCCGCTCCCCGACCCGACCCAACATGCATGAACACCAGAGTCTCTCCTCTCTCCCGTGTTTTTTTTTTTTTTTTTTTTTGCTTCCTCGATGAGCTTTACTTCCAACTGATCAACCTTCCCCCTTTTCTGTGTGCGCGCTCGAGTCTAGATGGTGAACATCGGTTCGTCGTACAGCTACGGAACCGAGGATCAGGCTGAGTTTCTGTGCGTCGTTTCCAAGGAGCTTCACACGCCCGGTTCTGGGCTGGCTACGGAGCAGAGCCACAAAACGAAGGTGAAACTCGACTTTCTCACACGCACGCGCCAGGGTGGGGTGTTGTGACGGTGCCGAGAAACTGTCAAAACATGTCCACAAGTAGAAATGTAGGAATTGAATAATTCCGCAACTGCATTGTTGTTTGGGGGGGGGGGCATGGCATCCCACTGAAGAGGTTTTCTCATCTTGTTGCATATAACGTGAGTGTCTACTGCGTTTGTATTTGTGCTTGGACTCCCCCACTGGCAAAGCTTCAAATGTCACTCACCTCCAAATGTCATCCACTTCATCTTTCACACACCACTCATCAAGTGACCTTCCACTTCTGGTTTCGCTGTCCTCACCGTTCTCTTTCACACGGATATATAGTAGAAATATATATCGGCCTGCTCACTGGCACTCATTGGCATTCATTTTTTTTTTGTTTTTGTTCATTTTCTATCCATTTTGTCCCCCCCCCCTCCTTTTCCTCCCTCTTTCCTGCTGACCGCAGCCGCCGGCGCCGC
>NW_017804812.1:550139-578277 GCF_001891065.2 Hippocampus comes
GCAGCCGACGGAGACGCAGGAGGAGGAAGCAGCAAAGGAAGAGGAGGCAGAGGGAGGGAGAGAAACCACAGCGAATGAGTGGCTTAGAGAATGAGGGAGTCATGTTCCTTTGTTCCAGAGCGAGTCTGGGAAAGGGTGAGGAACCATGTTAGCGAGTCCCAAGAGCTGTGGTTACAGTCTCGTGTGTGTGTGAGACTGTGCAACGTTCAGTTCTGGGTGTTTCATGCCACTGCATTGGGTTTTGGATTTTTTTAAAATTATGTCATGAATAGTGTTATACAGATTTGGTTGCATCTCAATAAATCAACGGGGGAGCTTCATTTTGACCAAAATAGAGTTTTGCCCCCTTCTTGTGGAATCTTAATGCAACAGTGTTGACGTTTGATGAGGAGTTCCACTTTGACCAAAATAGTGCTTGTCAGAGCGATCATCATTTCTTCTTCAAATCTCATTTCGAAAACATGATTTCCTGTTTAAAATAGATTAAATGTCTTCTTCCGGCGCAGTTTGTCATCATGACTGCACGCGGCGCGCGGGGGGTGCACACCCTCCCACTGTTCCTTTATTACAGATGACGAAGGAGTGCGGCGACTCGTGGCTTGTAATTAGCAATGCTGTGACATGAAATATCCTTGACCCTTTATTGCAGCAGTACTGACGTTGCACCGTTATGTTCTTCCCTGTCCATGTGTATAAACGCTGCCGCACGCACATACACAGGAGCGCACACATTTTAAGACGTGGCGGTATTTGTTTGAACCCCCCCCCAGCCCTCCCACCCCAGCCATCACATACATCCCCCATTTTCATCGTCATCGCTGCCGCGGTAACCAGACGACACTTTTAAATCGCCAAGATGCACTGCGACTGAATGTGAATCCAGCGGCTAATTGTCTTGTTTTCTTCCCTGCAGCTTTTCCAGATCCACGGCTCCCGGATGTAGACATGACAAGAACCTAAATTATTTATTTAGGCTCATAACAACATCCTGTACTTGGAACGCGTATGTGTGTGTGTGGCGTCCAACGGAAGGCTGCCGCAAATGGATTTGTAGCATTATAAATTGACCAACTTTAAAAAAAAAAAAAAAAAAAAAAGGGTGAACCGAAACAACCCATATTTCATTGAGTACAGCAATATTCTCAAAATATAGTTTCCAGGGAGCTTAGAAAAAGGAACAGCTTGTGTTTCGAAAGTAGTCCGGCTTAGTACATTCATGACCAAAGATTTTAAATAACCTGAACCACATCACAATGAACTCCCAATGACGTTTCCATGGAAACGGCCATAGAATTAACATCCAAAATGGTGCATTACGCGAGGTAGGTCGAAAGTGCTTGAATTGGCTGCGAATTTGCATCACCTCATAGTATTTGAAGGTTATTGCAGTTCTCGTTTAGAAATGTATCACATAGGCCCAAGTGGCTCTTTTTATAAACGAGCAACCGGCATGTTCTGGAAACTTTTAAGGTCCTCGCAATACACTTGTAGCAGGATTACCAGGATTCATGTTTCGGATAAGATGTTTAGATGATGATAATCATATCGGTGGTAGTGAAAAACTTCAGTAATTTTTTTTTTTTTTTTTTAAACAGGGATAAATTCAGTGCCTTGTTCAAGCGGCAAAAGACTGACATGTCAAAATGGTCATGGTTGTGTTTATTTGCATATTAGAATTCACTTTGTGCATAGTTTACAGTCCGAGTTACGTTTTGATTGCAATAGAGTTGTATTTTTTTTTCCGGGGGGGGTGTAGAAAAACATGCAGCTGCATATTTGTGCTAAATGGAGATGTTGAGGGCTTGAGCTGTTTTTTTTTTGTCTTTTTTTTAATTCTTTTATATATTTGTCTTATTTATTATCAAGGTTTCTTTAGAAATGTTTCGCTCTCTCAAAAAAAAAATAAAAAATCTGTATTTTTTTGGAAAGGGTTGCTCATCAATTGGATAGGTAACTTTTTTTTTTTGTACATGCGATCGTTTTAAAGTTTGACTGATCCAATGTTCTTGACCCAAAAAAAAATCCGGCGCAAGATATGCTGGGATGTTTTGAGCAGCATATTCACCTGTTGACATTCGCTCCTTTCAATCCGCCTCCGTTTGCATGTCGAGGGTGCTTTTGTGACATCCTCACATCGTGTTTGGGAATTTGTTCACCGCACATGAAATGTTTCCTGCTGTATTTGATGTGTAGAATTTATACAAGCCCATGCATTACTTCTGTACAATAACAACCAAGACGGAACGTATGGTCAACAAAAATGGATTTAATCGGAGTGCGCAGCCTCATTGTATTTAAATGGGAAATCATCTTGACAAAAATACATTAGACTTCCCCCCACTAAGTCTAAACGTGCTATTCCGTCTCACGTTGTGTTTGTGGCATATGAAAGGAGCTGCCCGTTTTACCCGTCGACCGCAAATGACGTCACGGTGCCTCGGGGCTCGTCTTGCAAATGTCACAATCACCAAATGAAGAAAACAAGGTGAGCCGCGACAGTCGTTACCCGAGAACCCCTCGGCACTGTGATGTCATTTTTAGTTTGACAGCAAGCGGCAGTAGACAGCAAAATCTTTGCCTGCTGACATTTTATGTACATGAATTCCTCGTCTCCTCAAAACAAAAAATAAAATGTCTTTTTTTTTTTTTTTGTATCGTGTCTTATTTTACTCTCCTGATCGCACCTACACTGTCTTTTGCTTTTTAATGTTATAGTATAGTTGTAAAAAATGTTCCCGTCGTGTCACTAATCGTGTTTTTCACTCGCCTGTACTTTGCAGGCAGCAGGGGTTGAGTTCCCAGTCAATGACTATCGAATGCTTGTCTTTGTATGTGCCCTGCGATTGATTGGCGAGCACTCCAAAGTGTAGTCCAAAGTGCCTTTTCGCCCCCCCCCCAAAGTCAGCTGGACGTCACCCTAATGAGGACAAAAACAATAGAAAATGGATGGATAGAGTCGTACCCAACATCGGAGCCGGTGAGTGTAGAACGGAAACAAAGACGCGATCAATTTTGGACATTCAAAAGTCTTTTCCTGATGATGATGATGTTTGTCCTACAGGAAGGTGCTCAGGGTGTTATCCACAGTGGCAAGATGCAAGTATTCCGGGGGTTCCGCTTCGGATCTCCGCCCCTTGTCCTCCTCTTGGCTCCAGCTCATGAGTGGCCTCTTTCGGCGCACGGATCCTCGGGAGCGTCGCTCCAGGCACGCCAGGATCATGTGGGCAAGGTCCTGCTGGAGCCGCTGGAAGTTCTCCCTGGGAAAGCAAAAGGGGTGGATAAAGATGCATTTCTGAGCGTTGATGAGGTACGGGATTCGCGTACGTCGTAGGTGGAGTCGGGAGGTCGTAGTCTTCGCCCGTCTCGCCGGTCAACCAGTAGGTTGTCTCTGTTCCTTTACCCTGAGAAACAAAAGTGAACTTTTGAGTCTGTGACTTGATAATAATCAGCATGCATTGCCCTCTCGTCTGACCGTTAACCGCGATTGCAGTTTGTGTTCTTCAGTTACCTTCAGATAGGTTTCGCCTCTGTACTCGTACTCGAACTTGCAGTCTGTCCTCGTCAGGATATTAATAGTCGGCTGACTGACGTGGATCCGCAGGGCTGCGGCACCAAATGTCAGAATCGTTTCATTAGATTCGCCCGTGAGATATTGCACATCAATTATGACGAATGTCACGGGGGCAGGAACCCCGACTGGCGTTAATGTCGACATAAATCACTTGGCTCATTTCGGAGCGCACTCACGGTGTCCCGTCGACTCCATTCGAGACGCCGTGTTGACCGTGTCCCCGAATAAACAATATCTGGGCATCTTTACACCAACCACGCCTGCTGCGCACAGACCTGAGACACGATGACACGGGATAGCATGAGCATGTCATATTTAACCCTTGTCACCTGATAACATGACAAGATCGAATGCGATCGGCAGATCAGAACAAAATGCGGTCTACCTGAGTGCACGCCGATGCGTATCCACACGGGGATCCCGGGCAGATGTCTGAGTTGGAAGTTACCCATGAAGGCCAAAATGTCCAAGGCCATGCGGCAGATATCCACCGCGTGCCTGTTCCCGTTACGGTTCGGTAGACCGGACGCCACCATGTAGGCGTCGCCGATCGTCTCCACCTGAGAGTCGGCGGGAGAACCGATGAGTCCTACGTGTGTCCTGCTTATCTACATGGGCTGTACGATGCCACACATCGGCCGTCGTCGTACCTTGTAGACGTCGTGGTGGTCCAGGATGCTGTCGAAGCCCTTGTAGATGTCGTTGAGCATGTCCACCACCTCCATGGGCGTGCTGTACTGGCACAGCGTGGTAAAGCCCACGATGTCGCTGAAATAAATGGTCACCTCGTCGTACAGCTCCGGCTCCACGACGCCCGTCTCCTTTAGGCTCTTCACCACAGGGCTGCCCCCCCCCCCCAAAAAAAACGAAACACGTTCAGGGATGCGCGGGAAGAGGTTCTTCCACGTGAATAGCTTGTTTGTGGGGTAACGATGGCGAAATTTAAGGTGAAATAGAAGGGAATTCAAGACACCGTGGAAGAAGCATGAAGTTGAGGCAGTCCGCGCGGTCCCTCTCCATTTTGTAAAGAGCCGTTCTCTCTCCCACCAGGTGCTCCAGGTTTTTGGAATACATCTGCAGCCGACGTATCATGTTGTCCAGGTAGCTTTCGTTGTCTTTGTTGTGAATTTTACTAGATGGGGTGGGGGGGGGGAATAAAATTAAATATAGAATTGATAGAAACGACTATCCAGCTTTTTTTGTTTTCTTTTTAAGTAACGGCAACAAACATGACAGTTACCTAATGATTTTGCCCAAATAGCTTTCCACCTTCTTGAAATCCGGTCTTTTCTCAGCATCCTCCTCCCAACAACTTTTGATCAACATGTAGACCTAAAGGCACATCGAGAACAAAAAAAATAAATCAATAAAAATCCCACGTTAAGGAATGTTGCCGTTTAACCTGATGAAGGCAATAAATATTTTTTAATATTGCTTTTAACATGTATGTTGTCATGACGCAATGGCTGTGTAATCACACTATGATAGCAGCTTTACCTCAAGTTCTTTTTCTGTCGCCGTCTCAAAGTCCAGATCAGGTCTGAAGTAGGACATGATGACCCTCGATAACTTTTCTGGGCACACATACAAATTCTTCCGTGAATACAAATCGCAAATACCGACGAGGTGCTGCTGCGTCACCTGCACGGTCCGAGCAGCATTCCGTGTAGAAGGTTGATTTCCTGAGAACGATCTCATGAGCGATGATGGCGAAACTGTACACGTCTCCTTTTTGGGAGGTGCCCTCCTTCCTCAAGTGCTCGGGGGCCGTCCACAAGTCTGCGGCGGTTACGCGGGTTACCCGTGGATGACGAGAAAATCGATCCGATTGCGCTTTTTTTTACCTCTGCCAGGGTTGAGAAAAGAGTTGCAGCCGAAATCTGTGATCTTCACCACCATGCGGTTGTCCACCACGCAGTTGGTGGACTTGAGGCGTCCGTGCACTTGGATGGCGCTGGCATGGAGGTAGGACATGCCCTGCACAGACGGATAGCACAGAGCAGCAAGCTTTGGCGCCCTCTACTGGCAGAAATGAGGCCCTGCTGCAACATTTCTAGGAACAGCAGGTGGTTTGCAACGTTGTTGTCGCCAAGGACGTTGAAGTGAATTGAGGAGCTTCATTTAGAACAAAAAAAGAGCTTTGCCAAGACCTTGCGCCTTGGTCCAAGGAACTTTGTTGAAGTGATTTGAGGTCACTACCACCCACTACATTCATTCCCCCCCCCAAAAAAAAGTGCAATCGTTTTAGGTTGTCACCTTGGCAATGTCATACATGACAGAGATCTTGAACTCCCAGTCCATGAACGTCTCTTCTGGATAGGACACCTTGTCATTCAGCACGTACTGGATCGAGTAAAAGGACAGAAGCTCGTTCTTAGTTCATCGAACACAATCGGCTTTATTGTGTTGTCATTTAACTGCTTGTAACTTAGTTACTGATAAGCCTTCTTTGATTATTCGGCCATCATTCACACGCAGCTTCGAAGGGAATTCAATTACAAGCATGTAAAAATAAACTCTTCATACTTACCCGAAGCGACCCCCGCTCACCGTACTCAAAGACCCCAAACACGCCCTGATCGAACTTCACTGTGCCGTAGAACTTGGTGAGGTTGTAATAGTCGATTTGCAGGAGCTGCAGAGAGAAGCGGGGGGATGATTCTTTTAGAAATCGAAACGTTGCACGCCCGCGAGTGTGCGCCTCACCGCATGAAGTTCCACTTTCTGCGTCTCGTTGAAGTTACCGTCCAAGTGGTTGAGCTCCTTCAGGATGACAATCTGAAAAGATTCAGCGGCGGCGGCGACGATCAATGACAGATGCCGCGTACACGTTTTAAGTCCTTCATTTGTTCAACTACCTTCTTATCATAGAGCGCACGGCGAATCTTATAAACCTTTTTCCTCTCTTCAATCTGATGGGAGATGACAGGAAAGACATTTGAAGACACGGAAAAGCGCACGGGCGCGAGGTTTCCGAATTTCTTTTCGGATGCTTGGATTTCAAGACCTTCAGATAGACTTGGTTGAGCGAGTTGTCCTCCAGCAGCGTGACGAGATCGGAGGGGATGTGGGAAATGGAGCACCGCTTCCTCAGGAGACGATCTCTCCTGTTCTGTCTGGATAGGCGATCAATATAAATATCTTGCATATATAGCACAACGTTTGGCCAGCATTTCTGTGAGCCTGCGCACTGAAACGGAGCTTCGATCACCTGTAGAAGATGAAAGCAATGATGGCCACCACCACCACAATCACACTCAAGATGATGACGATGATGTTATGCGACGCCTCCTCTGAGGGGTGGGGGGGGAAGAATCAATCACTCGTTTACAGTTTCTCGACCGTAACAGACGTATTCAGGTTCCGATCGTGCTACGTTAGCATAGCGAGTTGCTAGCGATTGGTATTTTTCAGCTCTGCGGTGTGCAATTACAAAACGCCACAGACTCTACCTTCATCCGGTTTGAAATTCGGAAGTCTTGTCCCCCAGACAAAGGAGGGGTAGTCCTCAACTTGCATGGTCAGGTTGCGCTCTGTGTCAAACTCGAATAAAATACGATACTGGCGAGAGAACAACGTACTTCAGCTTCATTTCGGCATACAATATGAGATCGTGTGGCGACGTTGCTCTTGAAAACGCCCGCACCTTGTCATCATTTGTGGTGTAAATGACGGACAGGTTCACGTCTCTGTCCCCTTGCTTGTCAAGCCGATAGTTCCCAGCGATGCCTGAACAAGAGGACAAGGAACGTTGTCAACGCTAACCAAGTGCCAGTCGCATCTTCATCATGTCACCCAATATGATTGACAGGCTGACAGGCTTCTTCTGCCGTACGTCAGGCCCGCGCACGTCACGTCCGCTGCCCTCGCTTTTCCGACATTGTTTTTTGCGAGCGCTCGAAGCGACGCATGCGCATCCAAAACACTCGCGAGGCTCACACGAGACTTTTTGGTTTCTTACCGTCAAACGAGGTGTTCCGAAGGTAATTCACAGTCACGTATGGCATGTGATTAGCTCCCGGGTGAGGTTTTGCAATTATTTCCCGAATCACCCGACCAACCAGGAGCACTGAGTCGTGGTACGCCGCCATGTAGTCGTTCATCTGCGTGAAGATGAGAAACACATTTGATTGATTTCTGAATAGTCTGCCATAAAAATGAAACCTCCCTGCTCGAAAGTCTCCTGAAATACTCCTTCGAGGGCATTACATGATGAAATATAGCACGTCCTTACTGTGCTGTTGCTTTTGAGGTCTGAGTTGATCGTGTAATTCCTGGTGTTGGGCATGGTGAGTACCAACACATTCTTCATGGATGGATGAGACGTTGCGTTGATGTAATATTGATCACTGCGGAAAAGAGGCAAGCGAGCGTTACTCCAATTGAGTTTGAGCACCGAAGGGCAATTGCGCTTTAAACGCAGCGTGTGCATGACGTCGCGCGCCACGTCAAAGGACTGACTTGTAAAGATCGATCAGGATGAAGAGAATCTCACTGCTGTCCGCTTCTTTTGCGAGGTTTTTCACCTCCGCGACATCCTTCACAGAGCCGCACATAATGAACACTGCGAAGTAAAAAAGGCATTCGAAATCTCATTCTGGTGAGTAGGATTCTTTCGGGCGTATGTCCCACGGAAGGCTTACAGTTGCTTGTCCTGTTCCTGGGAGACGACAGGACTGTTTTGAGGTCCTCCGGTTTGCGCAGCATTGTTCTTTTCACCTTCTGAGCAAACATGTGTGGGGCTGATTCCAGTGCATTTATATACCTGTGAAAATGACAACTCCCATCACTTTTTCCAAATATTATGCTTCTCCTTATTAACCCTTTCAGAGACAGCGGTTACGACAGTGGACAGCTGATCGTGTTATCAGGTTACCAGGTGCATGAAAGGGTTAAATTAATAATTGCAGCCCCAGGTGTCATTTGGAGAACTGGCGCTGGCCTCTGAATAAGACATCCACAAGTTACTAACTATAGATCTTAATTAAGCCGATAAATGAGGTAACTTTCGACCAGGGGGTCGAGTACAGAGCCTTGAGGTGCACCGTAAAATTCAAAAGCATTCGTAAAGATCACAAATACTACGTGGTCTCACCAAAAACAATCCTCCGTGTTAGTCTGTAACTTGTACACATAAGCTGTCTCCCACACAGACTTGATGTCGTTGTCGTCTTTCCAGAAGTGGACGAAAAAGTCGGAGATTTTGCGGGCGGGTGGCAGGAGGCGCTGCAGGTTGAGCGTGTTGTCACAGGCTGGTCCGAAGCTGCCAGCCGACAGGATGGGCGTGCTTAATTTTAGACCCTTCTCAGCACTGACGCAGGGAGTTGAAAGAGCACGTGAATATGGCGCACAGACGACATCCTTGGAGAGATGATTGGAGATGAACTTACTCGACCAAGGGGAAAGTGGCATACGTGCACGTGGGGCCGAGCACGGCACAGCCCAGGCTGTTTGAATGCTGCAGAGATATCACACAGTGAGCTTTTTTTTTTTTTTTTTGTATAATTTTTCAGCTTTTCCAGGTCTCCCAGATGTCATTTGAGTCAATTTAACGCTAATATTTCTTGACTGCTACTACCTCTATGAGTCGGACAGTAATCTGAATATACAGTAGATCCAGACGTACTCACCATAAGATTTTTCAGCTCGGCCACTCCTTCACAGGCGCTGCTGTGGCAGCCTCTTTTTCGATAATAGGTTGTGTTGAAACCACCGAATTTCACCGTCAGATTGAATTTTGTGTCTTTAATATGTTGGGTAGGAAACAAAGAAAACAGAAAGGGAAAACAAGTGGTTACTGTTTCGTTGAGTTTATCACTTGGTGGAGGTGAGAGGGGGCAGTAAAGGCAATAGCTTGTCAATAAATAATACCCTTATAGATAATGGTACTGTGCTCGTGTACTTCATTACTTCTGTGGAGTCCCACGGTCAACTTGCATAACGAGTTCATTAGGACAAATAAACGTGTCAGTTTAAGATTTATGTACCTGACAAGTAACATGTAATCATCACTTATGGGTAGTCATTGCATCACTTGAAAGCAAGGACACAAAAAAAAACGGGATAAGAGGAGGGAATTGAATTTGTGCTGTTTATACAGTTTTGTTTTTAGTGGTGTTGGTGGTGGGGTGGGGGGTTATAGATCAAAAATGAGAAGGGAGGAGTGAGTACAGCAAATGTGTACGTTTCACGCGTTTTCTTACCGTTTTCTTGCACAGACTCGGATTCCAAGGCCTTCAGTATTTGTCCCCGGACAAACTTTAAACTCCAGGGAGACTCTTCGTCGTCCAGGAGGATCACGTTCATTGAGACGCCTCTTAAACACTGTCTGATACCATGATGGGATGCCACGAGAGTCGCAAAAGTACACAACCACAAGAACCAGCCCCCTGAAGCCATTTTAGTTGGATTCATCCTCTTAGACTAAAAAATAAAAATAATCCATGAAGGCTTTCGGGTCCAATGTGCAAATCAGGCAATCTCAAAATGCAAAAATAACAACAGATCCAGCACCTGACCTCTTCATCAGTTGCTGAAACGCCTGTCTCTTCAAAAAAATCACTTCCTCTGTCTCTCACCGACACTTCACGCGCACAGACTTGTTAATGTACAACCAGCAGAGATCCAAGAAGACCATATAACCTCGTCTCTTGTCATGCCAAGGTCTGCATGAATTATGAGCACAAACACGGGCAGGCGCGCAGTCACATTGGAGATGATAAGCGCCGTGACGACTACTTCTGCCTGGAAGCATTGTGATAAAAGCATAAAGACATAAATACAGGTTTGGGGAGTGATTTCAAATGTGTTGTTCTTACACGGGGGTGGCAATGGAGAACAGATTCCGTTTCCAATGCTCCAGACAAGATGCCACATGCAAGCGCAAATCCAATTCGGGCCATGAACAAACATCCAAACAACATGCTGACGTCACTTAACCCAATACGACTGCGTGGATGCAAGTTAGGTGGTATTTTACGATATAGTTATGCGCCCACAAACGAATGGATTAATTAATAACAGAAAGCCCGTATCTGTTTTTATCAAGACAGATTTCATTCAAAAACAACGGCAACATGCTCCTCCCCCTCCCTCACCTGAAGTTGCCAAAGCACGTGTTCACGGACCCTCGTAAATGACCAATTAACTTCATTCAATATGGATCTAGGTTACTGTGTACACTATAAAGTGCTGAGTTATATGTATTGCTCATAACTGGCATGTGATTATCTTCATTTTAGCACACATGCTTCATACGTGTTGGACATTCATAGTGTTTATTCAATGTGTCACAATGTTATTTTGTATCATGCAGTGCAATGATTTCTCTTCAATTGAAACTTAAAAACACCTGGTGGCCGCGAAAGCAAGCACACGACGGGAAGAGAGTGTGGTCAAAATAGTCACCCTGTTTAATCTGTCGCTTTCGTTCCATCATGTTATCACTCACGTGATACAGTCAGTTTATTCAATTCATATCTAAGTACCAAAAGAGACAGTTGCTGCGATAAGACACAGAAGTGCTTTTGCCTGCTAACATACAGCAGTGAAAATCGACACATACATTGTGTGTTACTACTCAAAAAGATTTTTAGTGAAGAGCTGCTCAAACAAAACTGTGAAATATTTCAAATGACAAAGATCAGGTAGAAATGAATGCTAAATAAGAGTCCAGTTTACCATATTCAAAAAGGCTTAGAGTTGCTCAAATGTTTAAGACAGTTACGAACAAAATAAATAAATCAATAAATAGTAAATAGTCATTGAAAACCTATGACACAAATGTTTTCCTACTTGCCATCACCTCCGAAATGAACACCGATTTCCTGCATTTTCCAACAATCACCCTCGTTCTTTTTTCATTTAATTTTTTGGGGAAAACCAACATTTGTGAATGCCTCATGCAGTGCAGAAAAAAAAATGGACAAAGCCCACAGACCCAAGTCTCGCCAGAAAAGTTGAACTAAGAGAACTAACACGATACTGTCTTCCATTTTCACTTCTTTTAGGTGCTAAAGGCCAAGTCTCCCAATAGTTTTGTCCATTAAATAAGTCCTCCTTTTATCCTTCCTCCATCCTATCCTCATCTCTCACATCAACTTCCTCCCCTTTATCGAATGCGTCTCCAATCCCAAACCTTCTCAAATTGATGTGCCTGTCAATAGAACTTGCTACAGTAATCCTTGATTTTCACACTGAGTACAGTACAGTATTGCTTATTACATGATGAGTTACTGCATGACTGACATGAAGTCATATGAAGGCATAAGTACATTGTGGGAGTCATGACACAAAAGTGTCACATAAAAATAATATTGGTGTTTTTTTTTTTTTTGTGGGGGGGATGAAACGGATTAATTGTTTTCCCAATCATTTCAATGCTCCAAGATGATTTGAGACACGAGCGTCTTGAGTTCCGAGCGTAATCACGATTTGAATTCAAAGTTGTAAGTTGAGGCACCATTGTACATTTATGGCTTGGAAGTGTTTTTTTTTTCCCCCGCACCAACAATGCTGGAATGACATTTTCAGGTTGCAAATCATTTGTTACGTCATGGCGCGACACGAGAAGCCACGCTCAGTTCTCCTGTCCATGCACGAAATGGATTTAAGATGATAAAAAAACCTAATGGGGACCTTCAGACTAATGAGAAGCTCATCATATACTTTATAAAGTACAAAACTATTCTGATTCTGATGTCTAGTACACCTGCCCAATCGAATGAGATCCAACCCAAGTACTGTTTACAAAACCACCTTTAATAGTAATTTTTCCGCTCGGTTTTGGTCATTATTTAGCAACGCCACCAAACTAAACCACACTAACCACCATATTGTTAAATAACGACCTATTTGACAACCTCAGAATTGAATATTAGGTTTTATAAAGGCGGAATTGTCATTTGATTGTGCAGGTGTGCCTAACATTGTGGCCCGTCACACTCATGAAGTGATTGTATGACGATGCAAATTTTTTTTCCGGTTTGTATTTCTGCAGGCTACATTCAAATCTTTTACTTTAAACCTTCTGTCCACCTGTTTGCGACTCTCCCGTCTCGCCCCTTCATCTCCATTTGTCATGCTTCCCGTGACAGAAAATCTCCCAACGTTTCCAATCCAGACCTCCCCCAAGACCCTCGGGGTCAGCAGCGAAGGTCTAGGAGCTGATGATCTGACCCGACCAAGTCTCATGCTTGCTTCCCGGCTTCGGGTGGGTGATCACCACCTCCACTGCCTGGATCTTCTGCATCTTGGGTGGGATGGGGCACACCTTGTACGTCACCTCGTCCCCTTCCACGGGCACGTACTCGCCCTCAATGCTGTGTCAGAGAGGGCACAATCGACATGAGAAACGGATGGACTATCGTTGACCTTCCTGAAATTAGATTTTAACACTCAGGAGTCTTCACTCACTCTGAGATATGGACAAAGATGTCTTCTCCTCCATGAGAGGGCCGAATGAATCCGTGCCCCTGTGAGCGGGAGAAGTTCTTGCATACGCCCTTAAACACGGGACCCGATTTGGCTCGTACAGTCCTGCACACAGCCAGGACGGAGGCAAGTGAGGCCCGTGTGGACCAGAACACTAATTGAGTCAACTTCCTGTACGATGAACCGCAAATGCTTGTTAACTTTTTCCACAACGTTCTTTTCTCCAACAAGGAGCTGAATGACAAAAAAAAAAAAAAGAAAAAAGTGCAACTCACGCCGAGTACGTGCGAGTGCGTTTGGTAGGCAGGGGGCTGGGCAGCTCTCCGCTGGGCAGGGGGGGCTTCCTCTCCCTCTCCCAAACCCTGCTTCCCTCCCGCAGGAAGGGGAAGGAGATCTGAGGCGGGTTGCGAGGGGAGGCCAGAGGCAGCGGGGGGCCCGTCGGCGACGAGGGGTCGGCGTCGGACATGCTGGCTTGTGTGAGACGTGCGTCTCCTTTTCCTCGATGTCACACGGGAAGGGGAGGGCGGGCCGAGGGTTACGCCCCATGCATGGCGGGCGTAAGCAACGACTGAAGGAGAAAAAAAATATAAGGGGTCAATAGAAAGGCATGATGGGGGGGGGGCAATAATGTGCCCCAACATATTACATTTATATTGTGAAAAAATGTGGAAAGGAAGATTTATTTGGCCTGTGGGCCTTGAGTTTGGCACACACGCATGCATGCTCACACAGTGTCAGCTGGCCCGATTTGATAAGTAACCTAAATAATTGAACAACTTGGCTCGGAGATCTTTTATTAGCAGGCTTATTAAGGCCACGGAGGAGTGAGTGGACTTTTCTCTGCTGCTGCTTCCCTATAAGTGGATGAAAGCTTCCATTATGAGTAAACATGACTGAAACACTCACAAGAACTACTGAAACACACTGACAAAAGGCACACAACTGAAAAAGTCTCACACGTGACTGAAACACTCTCACAGGCAGCTCTCATGCGCGAGAGCATTCCAGTCGTACTTGTGAGAGCGCGCCTACGTGGAAGAGTGGGTGAAAGCTACGAAATTTCAACAAATTCAGCATTAAAGTACCTCTCACATTCACCTGAAATGCTCTTACACATACTACCAATTGTTTTGCTCACACACAACTGAAAGGCACTCATACGCAGTGCTGAAATTGTCTAGCAGACACTCCTGACTCCCCCCCCCCCACTCACACACGCTGAAACATTCACTGGCATGCGCACGATTAAAAAGCTCTCATGCACAAGACTGAAATTTTCACACACATACTGCTGATTTCTTTGCTGCCGCACTTTTGAGTAGACCGCTGAAAGAAACCCTCTCACTCACTACTGAAACGCTCTCCACAACCAAAATGCTCTTACATACTACTCAGTTCTATTTTGCTCACACACACACACACACACACACAAAAATCAAATGCTCTCACACACACTACCGAAACAATCAACACAATCTACGGAAACCTCGTGATAGTAGACAACGGAAACACTCTTAGACACGACAATTTGATTTCGCTCACACACACACACAACTGCAAAGCTGTCAGATCACTCCTGCCCCCCCCCACCCCCACTCACACACAACAAACGCTCTCACGCTTACACTTTTGGAGAGTGTTTCAGCACTGTGTGAGTTAAAACTGAATTATGTCCCTGACTGCTCCTCATATTCCATCTTGATCATCATGCCAAGTAAGGATAGCGATGAAACAGAAGCTGAATGGACACTCACGTACACACACACACACACAAAAGCCCCCCCCCCCCCCCAAAAAACCCCCCCCCCCCCACAATCCCCACAGCCTCCTCCCTTGTGAAAGCATTGCAGTGAAAGCATGGCATTGTGGTTGTCTGTTCATCAGTATGGGAGACACGTCAACACTCACATACACATACTTGAAACTTTCAACTAGTCCTTTAAAGAGCCCGAAATATCATGACAGCACCCTATGTCGAGCCCAGTTTAAATCATTCACAGCACTAAAACCCCTTCAGGCCTTTTATTTCTCGAACAGCGTCTGTGACGGCTTCACGTAAACAAACAGGCTAATGTTGACGATTATCTGGAACCGAACAGCGATCTTAAAAATCTGTGCAGGTTTCAAAACTGTTTTTTGTTTTAGCGGTGGTGGCGTCACAAAAAGCGACAATTGAGCAACGGGAGAAATCCGAGGATTTCTGCCGCCCAACAATCGTCAATTTATCATCCGAACGAGGTTGGACATGCAACTGTCGCACTTACCGTCACAAGCGATCCCGGTGTCAATCAAAGGCGCTGCGCCCAGACGATGATGTCATGAAATCCGTCCACGCGCACGCCGCAGTTACGTCGTGTGCGTGGATGAGACCCACGCAGGCTGAACCAGATCAGAATGGGAGAAGGGAGGGGAAGGATGTGCTGATAAATAGGAGGTTGCCCCCCCCCCCCAAAAAAAAAGAAAAAAAACAGATTCACCACATACACTGAATTCTTTGTTCACTACATTCGGAAGCATAGTTGGGCCTTTGAATGCATAGCGGGACTGGTTGCAGCATCTCAAACGTAACATTTAAAGTCAGCTTTCATTACACTTCTGTTCGGAAACTATATGACCACACCAATAAAACCATGAGGCGAGATCTGTCAGTATTTATTCTACAAGCCATTCCGGTTTCTGGGAGAAATTAAGCACATATAGACAGACAGCTGATAACTATGAGATGTTTAAGGGTGACCTCAATTCATTATTATATGTATATATTTTTTAAATTTGCCATGATGGATAAAAAATAAAATCTGATTTGTACCTTCCCCACATCAGCTGCAAAAAAAAAAAAAAAAAAAACTTCATTTGACAGTTTTTACATCGATACAGAATTCAGTGGTAACAGTATTACATCAGTTTTGTTTCCTAGACCTCAGGAAACTTTTCATGTGTGTGTTGGGGGTGGAGAATGTCACTGTTATGAGATCACAGAGCAAAAAGTAATTTCATGACTTAAGCCTGGAAAATAAATAGAAGAGTGGTAGATTTTTTTTTCTTTCACATTCGACCCTTAAAAATGACGTGGGAAAGACTGAGGGCAACTAACCAACAGAATTGAAAGCACATTCCGAAAACGGAGGATTGCTATCATTCAACCAACGCTCGGCGGATATCACAAATTTGGTTTAAATTACTTTCGAAAAGTTCCGTCGGCTTAACTGTCACACACACACACAAACACACACACACAGCTGTCGTGAAATATGTGGCATGCACAACAGCACCACAGCTGAACGAATCGGATCAAGTTGGAGAAGATCCCGCGGTCAAGTTCTGACCCGTGACAGAATATTGGCAACGCCAGCAATCTGTCACGTGTGAGTTGAAAGCTTACCGGGCCAGCGTACGTCACACACATAAAAAAGACGTCATGTACTGCGATGTACAACAGGAGTGCAGGCATGACCGCAGAGCGATTGCGATTGTTTGACCGGACACGCGTGACAAGTGAGGATCTCCGCGAGGTATACCCGATGCAGATCGTGACATAATCTTGACAAGTTTCCTTCCCAACCACCTTCATTTGACAGTTTTTACATCGATACAGAATTCAGTGGTAACAGTATTACATCAGTTTTGTTTCCTAGACCTCAGGAAACTTTTCATGTGTGTGTTGGGGGTGGAGAATGTCACTGTTATGAGATCACAGAGCAAAAAGTAATTTCATGACTTAAGCCTGGAAAATAAATAGAAGAGTGGTAGATTTTTTTTTCTTTCACATTCGACCCTTAAAAATGACGTGGGAAAGACTGAGGGCAACTAACCAACAGAATTGAAAGCACATTCCGAAAACGGAGGATTGCTATCATTCAACCAACGCTCGGCGGATATCACAAATTTGGTTTAAATTACTTTCGAAAAGTTCCGTCGGCTTAACTGTCACACACACACACAAACACACACACACAGCTGTCGTGAAATATGTGGCATGCACAACAGCACCACAGCTGAACGAATCGGATCAAGTTGGAGAAGATCCCGCGGTCAAGTTCTGACCCGTGACAGAATATTGGCAACGCCAGCAATCTGTCACGTGTGAGTTGAAAGCTTACCGGGCCAGCGTACGTCACACACATAAAAAAGACGTCATGTACTGCGATGTACAACAGGAGTGCAGGCATGACCGCAGAGCGATTGCGATTGTTTGACCGGACACGCGTGACAAGTGAGGATCTCCGCGAGGTATACCCGATGCAGATCGTGACATAATCTTGACAAGTTTCCTTCCCAACCACCCCACCTGAAATCACCCAGCCCCACCCCCGGCTGCCTCCGTCCGTCCCTCAGTGCTGCAGCGCCTTCATCCTGTTGAGAGCGGAACCGGCCTTGAACCATTCGATCTGCGTTTCGTTGAAGCTGTGGTTGAGTTCCAGGACATCTTCGGTGCCGTCGCTGTGCTTCACAACGGCGCTCAAAGACTGACGAGGGAAACGAGGCGCTTTTAGTCAGGCTGCGGGAAAAACGTTTGGCTCGAGCTTGAAACGTAGCGACTCACCTTTCCGGGAGTGAACGTTTCCAGTCCTTTAATGGAGATCTTATCATCGGGGCAGATTTTCTCATAATCGGACGGGTTGCTGAAGGTCAGAGGCAGCAGGCCCTGCTTCTTTAGGTTCGTTTCTACAAAAGGACGCAAAAAAGGTCAGCCAAGCCACGGGCTGGAAAGAGCCACGCTTTGCGCGGCGGTGCCGTACCGTGGATTCTAGCGAAGCTCTTGACGATGATGGCTCTTCCTCCGAGATGTCTGGGCTCCAGCGCGGCGTGCTCTCTGCTGGAGCCCTCGCCGTAGTTGTCGTCTCCCACCACCACCCACGACACGCTGTTGGCCTGCACACAGGGAATGCCGAGACTTTGTCCTTACCGTTCACACACACAAAAAGTTGCTGCACGTCAACCCCTCTCACTTTGTAGTGACGGGCCACATCGGGCACGCCTCCGTACTCGCCCGTCAGGTGGTTCTTCACCGAGTTGATGGCGTCGTTCTCGCTGTTGACGGCGCCGATCAGCATGTTGTTGGAGATGTTGTCCAAGTGGCCGCGGAACTTCAGCCAAGGCCCGGCGGCGCTGATGTGATCCGTGGTGCACTTGCCCTTGACCTGCAACGCAAAACAACTTCCTTCATGGGATCACTGAGGAGAAACGGCGGCGGCGGCGCGCTCATGTATGACGATCGGACCTTGATGAGAACTCTCAGGTCCTCCAGGTCTTTGCCGCTCCACTGGTCAAAGGGCTCCAGCAACTGCAGTCGGTTGCTCTGAGGGCTGACGTCCACCTTGAGGCCCGTGCCGTCGGCGGGCGGGTGCTGGTAAGTGTCCTGACCCGGGTCAAAGTCTCTGGCGGGGAGCTCATCTCCACTGGGGGGCTGTAACTTGAATTTCTCACCGTTGGGGGCTGTCAGGTAGTCGGTCTCGGGGTTAAAGTTGAGAGTTCCGGCGATGGCCAACGCAGTGACAATCTACAAGAAATCACACACAAGATATTGCCTGCAACGTTTCCATTTCCACATCGGCTTTGTGTTGTTTTACCTCGGGGGACGTGACAAAGGCGTGCGTTGCGGGGTTGGCGTCGTTCCTGGCTGTGAAGTTTCTGTTGAAGGAGGTGACGATGGTGTTCTTCTCGCCTTTTTTCACATCGCGCCTTCATTCCAAAACAAACAACGTTAGCGCCAAAGCGACGCCGCTTCAAAACACTTTTTCCAAGCGGGGTTTCATCCCACCTGTCCCACTGTCCGATGCAGGGCCCGCAAGCGTTGGCCAACACGACACCTCCGACGTCACCGAGGATCTTGGACTACATGAAAAATAATCACGTTGGATTGCTTCATCGGCAACCGAAGGCAAAAGCGGTTCTGCGAGCGCCACTCACGTAACCATCCCTTTCGATCGTGGCGCGGATCTGCTCCGAGCCGGGGGTGACTGTGAATTGAGCTTTGCACTTCAGGCCTTTGTCCAAAGCCTGCTTAGCCACGGAGGCGGCGCGGCCCATGTCCTCATAGCTCGAGTTGGTGCAGCTGCCAATCAGACCTAATATGAACAGAGACGTGTAAAGAAATCGTTTTTCGCTAATAGCGTTTGAAAAGATGGTTGAGGAAAAGAATAAATAAAAAAAATCCATACCAACTTTAACCTCCAGTGGCCAGCCGTTCTTCTCGGCCACGGAACCCACGTCGGACACTGGGTGAGCCAGGTCAGGGGTGAATGGACCGTTGATGTGGGGCTTTAGCTGGGGGGGGGGATATGAGAAAATTGCAATGACTTTTGTGTCATTTCAGCTGAAAACAGTAAATCAGGAATATAAGATGTTGTCGCCGTGTCCGACCAGGATCCAAATAAATTTGTGACTAATGTGATTGACCAAAGATTATTTTGTGGTTTGTTTATACTTGATTCTGCTCATGTTAAATGGAATGCACAGAACTGTATGTAGTCGCGCCAAAGTACAAAGGTTGATTGACTGATTAAATCAAACAAGTCAGATTGTATTGATCAAGGAATGGTCTGTTATTGGGGGAAGATTGTATCTTCAAATCTGGGGGTTGGAATAGGCAGAAAAGTTTACAGTGCTGACAAAAAAAAAAAAAAAAAAAAAAACTGCGGCAGATAAATTTCGATAAAATCTAATCCATCCATGTCAAATATGACAGATAAGAAATGTAACGCAATCTTAAAAATGGGGACTGACCTCATCCAGGTTGATCTCGATGACTTGGTCGTACTCGCAGCCTTTATCTGGCACCAGCAGATCGGAGTACTCGTTAGCCAGAGCGGCAATCTCTGAGGGGGGGAGAGACAAAATATCAACATTTCAATCAAAACACACATTCTGTAGCAAAAACGGCACATCACATACCTCCGCGCCCAGTCTTCTCCAGATAAGTCCTCATGCGGTGGTTGTAGGGGAACACGGAAGTCGTCGCGCCGATTTCCGCTCCCATGTTGCAAATGGTGGCCATTCCTGTGCACAAACAACATGAGTGAGTTCAGACAGGAGAATTTATTTCAATGTCTTTAAAATGCATCTTACAAAGCCTTAAAAAAAAAAAAAACACACACACCAGTGCAGGAAATTGAGTCAACACCCGGTCCGTGGTACTCGACGATGGCGCCGGTGCCGCCTTTCACCGTCAGGATGCCAGCCACCTTCAAGATGACATCTTTTGGTGACGACCAGCCAGAGAGGGAACCCGTCAGCCTCACCCCGATCACCTAAAAAAAAAAAAAAAAGAGGAAGAGTCCTAAGAAGAGGGATTCAAGGAATTTTTTTTGTTGTTGTTGGTGTTTAAATGGCACATTAGGATGAGAGTCATCGCAGTGTAAAGTGAATTAAAAAAAAAAAAAAAACAACAACTCTGTTGACCTTGGGACATTTGAGCTCCCAGGGGATCCCTGCCATGACATCCACAGCATCAGCGCCTCCGACTCCGATGCAGATGGCACCGAGTCCGCCGCCGTTTGGTGTGTGGGAATCTGTGCCGATGAGCATCACACCAGGATAGGCGTAGTTCTCCAAAATGATCTGAACAGAGAACATTACTCAGCTAAAAATTGCAGTTGCGATCCAATTCAAAGTCCAAAATGACATCCCAACTCTTTACCTGATGGATGATCCCAGAACCAGGTTTCCAGAAACCAACTCCGTATTTTGCACCGGCACTTGCGAGGAAGTTGTAGACCTCTTGGTTTACTTCCTGGTTTAAAATGACCAATCGTGACGCCTTACTCGTCACCTACTCTTTCCAACAGCATCCGTGCATTGCGCCGAGCGGAAAACTCACCTTCGCCCTGGCCAGATCCTGATCGCCGCCGATCTGGGCTTCGATCAAGTGATCACAGTGGATGGTGGAGGGAACCGCCACCTGCGGCAGGCCGCTGCTGATGAACTGGAGCATGGCCATCTGCGCGGTGGCGTCCTGCATGGCCACGCGGTCGGGGCGCAGGCGAAGGTAAGTACGCCCGCGATCGATCTCCTGGTTGTGGGGGTCATCGAGGTGGCCGTATACAATCTTCTCTGACAGGGTAAGAGGTCGGTTGAGTCTGGGTGGGAAGAATGAGAGCAGGCGTTTTTTGTTAGAAGTCAGGAGGACAAGGGGGCAAAAGCTTGTTCATTCGGTTCCACAGGAGAAAAAAAAAAAAAGAAACAGAAGTAGGCATGGGTTTACTGCCCATGCTGTTGCGGAAAAACTGTGCCAAGGGGCAAACAAACATGACTTTGGCAGAGCAAGATGTAGGTGGACGCTAACCTTTTGCGTACAACATCAACATTGGACTGGAGCTTGTCGTAGCTGACAAAGGAGGTGGGCTCGAAGCGGCTCATGGATACTTGGGCCTTGGCTCTATAAGCGGCTGCCACATGCAGCCGCCGTGCGCCATGTCCCAGAGCAAGCTGGGGACAAGAGAGAGACATTCACGCATTCTTCTTTACAAAAAATGATTCAGACAGACAGACAAATTCATTTCCCTAACCTGATGCCTGTTAGCTTTTCTGGTGGTAACTGATATACCATATTAAGCTCGAAAAGAATGTTTATATTTAAATGCAAATGTACTGTAATGCACCGCTCGCTGTGTACAACTGTAAAGTCTTTTGGTCAGTCAATCTGTTCTCCTGTACGTCTAACCTTGTGGTTAACCTTGTCGAATTAAATGGAAATCCGAGCACTATATAATACGAATTAAATACCAAATTATATTCAAGACTTAGTAATGACTGATTTTAAAATCAGTGCATGGGTTTATTTCCAAAAAGTCAGCAGGATGCAAATTGTTGCCCTCTGAATGCGCACAGAGGGACACGATGACCCGGCTAGCTAGCCGCAACCGGCTACGAGATGGAGAACGCGACCCTAAAGCGATTTATTCCTTTGGACACACAACGATCGAGGAGAAGAATGCAAAGCATCAACATGACAGCCTACGCATCCTGAGTGACATACGAAAATAAGCGAATGTGTCTCATACCTGCAGCCGCGCGACGGTGAGACAGTAAGTTGCCATTTTGTTCACTGACAAAGATGTGGCGATTTCTAGTGACGTCACACATTTTATACGGCAAGGCTTACTGGTCCTTAAAGAACAAAAACACAGATTATTCATGCTTGACGTATATCGTTATCATATCATCTTTATTGAGAACTAATTTAAACATTTATGAAATTAAAAAGGTTTAACATATTTTTTTAGATGAATATATATTGTAAATAATTTAAAATGTGTGTATTTTTTTATGCAACTGAGAGGATCTGCGCGTATGGAGACGTATTTTCTTTGGCTACATTATATTACTATATATTATATTTCATAACACCATAAACACATCCAATTTTTTTAATATAATGTGATTATAATTATAGAAATACTGGACATGAACAAATTGATAAAACACGTGACCATCATAAAGCACATGTAATGGTAATGCTCATTTGAGACACTAGATGGCGGTAATGTAAAATCGACGTATGTGGTTTTCGGGTTCAAAGGTGAAAGTTTACTGCGCTGCCTCGCTCGGAGTTCGTTAGCCAACAATGGCAAAACATCATCCAGATTTGATTTTCTGTAGAAAGCAAGCCGGTGTTGGTATGTTTTATTCATTAATACGACGAATACAACATCTTTTTACTTGACTGTCCGATCTTGGACATGTTTTGAGCAAGATAATGCTATTTGCTAATAGTTGCAGCATGGACTTCATTGAAACTTAGCATCGGTGTTAGCGTGTCAAAGTTAATGTCTGCATGAACATTATATTGTTATTAAATGCCAAATTTGGAAATAAACAGGGGGTTATGTGTGGAAGAGACGTGTATACGAGTAAATAAAGTGAATGAACAATTGACTAACTGCTATTTTTGAATTCTGCAGCCATCGGGAGACTTTGCGAAAAATGTGAGTATTTTTCTTATCTCTTATTTTTTGTATGCAACCACATCATGAATATGTATATTGTGTTGACAAATTGTAAAGACAATGTTTGAGTGGAGTTACCATTTGAAGTCATTCTTCACATATCTTTTCAGCAGTAAAAAAAAAAATCATTTTTTACATACACAACTAATTCGAATGGAATGCATTTTCTGTTAATAAACCGAATAGTTTCCAGCTAATACTATGAAATAACAGTGGGATTCCACTTTTGTCCAAACGTAAGTGCAGTTTTTGTAAAAATTGTGGAATGACATGCCAGTGCCAACAAAATGGCTTTTTAAAATGTGACTTTATTCCTGAGGTCTTGTTCTGTATTCTTTAATCTCAAATTGTAACACAGTATGTGCTGCGTTTATTCGGGGTGGCCTAAAGAACATTATGCCGACTGTATATCTGTACCTTTTTCCCTTCTTTAGGCGATGGCAAGTGTGTCATCTGTGATTCTTACGTGAGGCCATGCACGCTGGTCCGTATCTGCGACGAGTGCAACTATGGCTCCTACCAGGGACGCTGCGTCATCTGCGGAGGGCCGGGAGTGTCCGACGCCTACTACTGTAAAGAGTGTACCATCCAGGAGAAAGATGTCAGTTGTCATACTTTTAGCTGCCATCTCAGAGCCACTGGAAAGTCCACTGACACTCTGTTGCTCTCTTTTTTTTCGCAGCGAGATGGCTGTCCGAAGATTGTGAATTTGGGAAGCTCGAAAACAGATCTGTTCTACGAACGGAAGAAGTATGGCTTCAAGAAGAGGTGAAGACACCGTGGTCTTATCTTCATTTTTAGTTTCATAGTTTCAAGTTTTTTTTTTTTTTTTTTTAAATAAACGTTTCTGGCAACAATTTTTTTGTGACCTCGATTTGTTAAGTGATTTCAATAAAAGCTCTTTCAAATAACTGACTTTGTGTTGTGTGAGAATGCCTTGTCTAGATTATTTAATTAAAGAGTTTTGTCATAATTCAAACAGAATATTCCTCTCGGGCATACCCACATAGAACAGAATAAAGTTCTGTAAATATGGAAATAGCACCCCACCACCACCAACTGGTCAAGATGTTCTCTGCAAGGCTTTATTTATACACAATGAATATACATGAATGTCACCAGACTGAAAAAGTCAAGACCGCATTTAACAAAGATGAAAGTTTCAAAAGAAAACAACGTCAAAAGTTGGACATTTCCGAAAGAAGGCCGATATGCAATCCGGACTGCAGCAGAAAGCGTGAGAGCGACTTCGAACAGGTCAGGAAGCCGATCGTCCGCATATTACACCGCTTTAAAAGGCGATGCTCGAGAACTCTGGTTAAACTGCATTTGAATATGAATAAGGCTGGAAGTGCTTTGATAGATCGAGGTATGTCGTAAATCCACAAAATTCCACCGGACATGCCTTAGATTAGCAACTCATAGCTTTCCTGGCGAACGGACAGTACCCATAAGGAAGCGGCAGAGAAACTGAACACGAAAAACAACACTGGTGATGCAACGGAATGTCCCTGTACTAAAAGCTACTTTCGACTTCATAGTATTACATGAAGGGAACTGAACGTTTTTTTAACAATAGTTGTAACCTTTATGTGGTTTTGAAATTATTTAGATGAGAAAAAAAAAAGGTCAAATGACAAACTTTGTCATTTTCCCCCATGCATTGTTTTGAAACACCAAACATCCCCCATCGTGAACATTATAAAACACATTACAAAGGAAACAGATGATCTCCGAGCATGTTATGATATCAAATTTTTTTTATCGCCGCAAAACGAGATTCCTCCTAGTTTTGTACTTTGACCGGGAGTGAAACGATGGGAGATACAACAAATAAGGCCCATAATAGGCGACAACCATTTCCACGACATGCATTGATGGGAGTTTGTACAAGTCACACATAAAATTCACAAAGACACAAGCGTGGCAGACACACACAGACACCAAAGTGTGAGGTGTCCCACTCAACAATCCCCCCCACCCACACCCACACCCACAGAAAACCAGGACAATGTAATTCCCTGAATACATTTCAATATTTTCCACCTGCTTAAATTTGAAAAAAAAAAAATATTTAACATGTTTTGTTGAACATAGAAAACCAAGTGGAAATTTAAAACGTGGTGACAGATTATTCCGGAATAATCTGTCACCACGTTTTAAGGTATTGCAATAGCGACGCATCTATCAACTCTTGTAATTAATCTTAATAAAAAAGACGTCACAACGCTAAAAAGCTCATTATTATACCATCAATAAAAGATGACCTCTTACAGCCGATAAAAGCACAGAACACAAGAAGCGCTTCACTCAAACGCTCAAAGCTCCGAACGTGAGCTTCCGTTTGCATCGCGCGCTCTGCTCCACTTTTTCCCCTCCTCTTTTTTTTTTCCATCCCCAAACCACACCATTTAGAAAAAAAAAAATCTTAAGTGCAGTCTACAGGTCTTCCGGCACCAGACTTGAAAAAGAAAAGAAGAAGGACGAGTGAGAACGCTGTTGGTGTGACATTGCATCGTGTTTGGTTTTGTGCAATGACTTGGAACAGTTCACCAGGCGACCGCGGCAGGAAGTGACACCCACGCTCCTGTCTGAAAGGGTATTACCACCCCACGCCACCCCTTCCCCAACCTTTGTTAGGCAGTTTTTTTTTTCATATATATCTAAGTATGGCCAACAAAGAAGATGGCTAACAAATCCCAAATGCCGCCTTATGCTACAGGGAGGGAAGACATTCACAACTGTGGTTTTTTTTTTTCTTTTTGGGCCCCTTACAATTTTCCGAATTTGGCCTCGTAACTTCCCGCGATGTTTTTGTAGCGGCCGCACTCCTTGCGCAGATCCGCCACCTCCGTCCTCAGCGCCGTGTTCTCGCGCTCCAGGAACGCCGCTCGCACGGTGATCTGGTTTTCCTTTAGCCTGCGGGCGTCGCGTGAGCGCTTGGCGGCCATGTTGTTCTTCTTCCGCCTCTGCCAGTACTTGTCATCCTGAAAGAACATTGCGCATTTTTGTCATTTTTGCTTCACGTGGCTGCTTGGCAGACTCGGGTGTCGCCGAACAGAATTGAAGACTTTAAATTTATACAATGAAAGCATGAGAATATATCTGCACAGTTGCGTTCATCGCACGGGTGTAAGAATTGCCATTTTGATTTCTGTCATAAGCCACAATTGAAACTCGATCCGGATCACAGGTCGGCATACTCCAATCCATTCAGGTCAGAGGTCACCATACCAAATTTTCCCAGGGCAAGCTAAATTTAGCTGTCACTCATATACCCAAATGGTTTTCATGGTCCTCAGTCCAAGCCGATATAAGCAACAACCCTCTTCAGGCAAGTCCTCGATGAGCAACAGGGTGAAACTCATTTTTCATTTCCTATTGGGCTCATTTGCATTTCCAAACTCCCATCCTGCTCTTCGCCTTAGTCAAAGGATACGATCACAAACACAAGTGCTTGAATTGTCTTGAGAACAGTCATCTCAGTCTTTCCTCTTGAGGCAGGGGGGAAGAAAAAAAAAAGTAGGACAAAAAGACAATATTTACCATTAATGGTTTGTTTGTGCTTTCAAATTCCATTGGTCCAACTCATTCTAGCCGGCTATTAGCAATTTCCTTTTTAGCTGCATTCTTGCAGGGGGGGGGGCGGGGGGGGATATGTCTTGCCTGTCAACATCGTCGCCAAATTCAGGTCAACAAGAAGTCACTCAATGACTGGAAAGGACTGCTGAGTCACTGTGAGACATCAGAACGGCTTATCTGCGTGTGGGGCGGCAAATGGCATTTCGAAAATTTTCCATTTTGGTGGGTAACATCTAAAACATAGATTACCCCCAAAAAAGTGATGTCTTTTTTTTCTTTTTTTTTTTTGAATTTCGTGTTGATGTGGTTCCACCCTAGCAGTGCTTTGGAGCAAAAAACGGTTGTCCTCCCCAAATATTGCCGAGCAACAAGCGGCTGCACAAAAGTTGCGTACCTTCTGTTCTTCAGGGACAAAAACTTTCTTGGCCTTCTTAATCATGGGCTGAGGCTTGAGATCTTCATCGGTGAACTTGTGCTTACGAGGGTCAAACAGTTCGCCCCCCGGTACGCTCGACAGGACCAGGTCGGTGGGGTCGGGCTCGTAGTTGACGTCAACCTGGATGTCGTCGGGATCTACGGCGTCCGGGGTCGCGCTCTCTGGATCTGTTGTCACTTCTGAGGAGAGGAGACAAGGAAGTTTAAAATCGAAAGAACTCAACGCCTTTGCCCCCCGTTTCCACTCACCTGCTGTAACATCAGACGTGACGTCGGTCTCGCCGTTTGTGATGATCACCACCTCTTCATCGAACTTTACCAGCTCGTTAACTGGCAGCAGGGACGCGTCGGCCGGCTTCTCCTTCACCTCCTCCGCCTTGATGGCGACGTCTTCTTCAGGCGAGGCGGCGATGCCGTTCTCCATGAGGAACTCCTCGAGGTCCATGTACTCCAAGTGGAAGTTCTCACCGTCGTAGGGAATGGTTTTGTCCCAGATGGCGGGGGTGAGGGCGGCCGACGGCTCCATCCCACTGCCTCCTCCGCTGAGGTCGGCATCCTCGTCCAACCCCAACTTCTCCTTGTCCGTGTCTAACACACACAGAACATGTAGACAGTCAAACACCATAGTGGGTCTTTTTTTAAACATGTATAAAGCTGTTTGTGAACATGTATCGAGGTAGAAGGCACATTTGTGTTGATTCTCGTTCAGCCTGAAAGTAAATGTGGTTCAAATGCACACTCTTGGCAATACGGGCCACTTCCCAGGGCTCACAAAATACACGGGAGCGGGCACCAACTATTATGAATAGCCTACAGACAACACTTAACTTTAATCCATATTTTTGGATACAGTACGCTCCAAATAATGCACGTGGCAATGTTTTATTGCGTTTTTGTTTCGATCACTGTCCCTGTTCAATAAACCAATAGATCAATACATTTACCGATGATAAAAAGTGCTTTGCAATCCTCGGAAGGCAAACTCTTCATGGTTTTGATGGATGAAAACAAGGATCTACAGTATATTGGTTTGCAAGTGCGTTGTCACAATGCCTTTTCACACTTAGATTGGTTGCATCTCACAGTCGGTAAAAAAAAAAAAAAAGCTAACGAAAAAATTTTAAGATCATTTAAAGACATTTTTAAAGCCCGGAAAGGGTTTCAGACGGGC
>NW_017804812.1:578674-632823 GCF_001891065.2 Hippocampus comes
AAAACAACTCATTCTTTGAAAGGGGCTGGAGGATCAGACAATTGAGAGCACTCATTCTCAATTTTTCATTTGAACTCACAAGACTGGGAAACCAAACGACTTAAAGCAACTTTTTAAAAAATAATGATTAAAAACGTACACATGTAATAAATAATAACTGCGAATGGACTGGGAAACCAAACGACTTAAAGCAACTTTTTTTAAAATAATGATTAAAAAACGTACACATGTAATAAATAATAACTGCGAATTTAAACCTAGTTCTTGCTGCCGTTCCATCTCCTACTCATTAATTCATGAGAAAACCGGTTGCAGGAGCGCAGAGCATATGTTGGATTTCTTGAGGGCGGGTCGGGCGCCAGTGATCACATGGGGAAAACATGTGCAGCACCCGCCGCAACATGCCAACATACCGTGTTTCATTTACTCAACATGCATGGAAGGAGGCGCTGTCGTGCACAGTGACATAGCTCCTAAGGAGCTCCCAAGGTCGACTCGTGCAACATTTCATCAGCATACAAATACAGTTGACAGTGAACACAGTTTAATGGTCCAACAGCCAAAATGTCTTCTCCATACCGCCTCAACTTGGCTCATCCCTGCTGTTGACCTTTTAATAAACCAAATCGGCATCATCCATATTTTATAGCACTTTTGTCCTCATTAGGGCCATAGGTGAACTTGACCAGTCAATGGCAGGCCATTTATGGACAATTTAAACTCCGTGCAGAAAGCCCAGAGCCGGATTTGAAAACCGGTACCTCTGAACTGTGAGCCAGACATCATATGACATGATGTCTTAATCAGGATAAACAAATGTTTGAGATGGGGAAGGAGGGGGGTGCTTCTCAAATTCTGCTTGTGCCACTGTGACTCTCTGTTTGCTACAACACAATAGTCAGACCGAAGAAGTCAAAAGGTCACATATCAAAACACTGCCCTTATACTTCCACACGTGCATCTCAGTAAAATAGAACAGTGGTTCTGAAATCTTTTACATCAAATCCTTACTCAAAAAAATACATAGCTTTCCAAGTACCACTATAACCAACATTAATATACAGTAGCACAATAGGCCCATGCTAGGTAGTTCATGGTCATCAATTATGCGGCAGAGATTTTATTCCTAAAAATTATACTTAATATCATTGTCAGTCACTGTAACATTGTGCACAATTTGAATACTAATTATGTTGGAGTTAAACTAGCTACTGTAACATTCTGCAGTGTGACCATTCAATTCAGTGATTTTTTTGCGTGCCACTAGAGGGAGCCTGTGTCACACACGTGGTACGAGAACAACATTGACAATTACCGCAATAGAATATCATACAAGCACTTCAGTTAATGTAGTAGTTAAATTCAAAAAGTGAAATTCGTATTCGGTACAGATATGTTAATCATGTAGGAAAGAGGGCCTATTCCTATTTAAATTCTCTCCAAAACAATGATTTTCATTATTTCTTCTGTAAATTTAAATTTACAACACAGCAGGCTATGATTGAGGGAACCGGACGATGTGAAATTTCATCAATGAAATAACCAACAGGAGCGTGAAAATCAAAACAGTAGCCTAAAATGTCGGACAAGTTTGAAGCAAGTACATAGCATCTTATTATATTCAATGCAACACATGCATTTAAAACTTTGGAAAGACAGGACCAGGAGCTGGCGTATACCTCATGTAATTACATTACTTGGCTCTAATTTCTTTAAAAATAATCAAATGCAGACAGCCTGGATTAGCAATCAAAAAAAAACCCAAAACAAAACAGACACCTAGTGATTGAATTGGGAAACTACATGCCAGACACAGCCATGCTTTCAGTTACTTCAGAGCACACTGAATTGATTTATACTTGAATCGAATCGACCACAGCAGTAACACTTACTTGACTGAAAGCATTTTGGAGGAGGAGGGATATTTCAGTACCTTCTACACTTTACATTTTATTCTTGGCTTTTCACACTCATGCGTGTTAAGAAATAGGTCATGTATATAGAGACAGTATTTCCCGTTCAATTCAGCTTTCAACCTCATCACAGCACTGATAGACATATCAGACATAAAAACTCAGACCAAGATAAGTCATTTCAAAACTTTTTCCACCAGGAATGTGACTTTTAACTCAAATGGAAGCAAAAAAAAAAAAAAAATCCAGAGAAAAGCAGCAAAAATAAATGACTGAGATTGAACAAGTCACGTTCATGTTAAATTGCCATTGCCATTTTAAGTGCCTCCGATTAACCCCAATTAAACTTCAGGTGATCTAGTAGGCTTTTTCTTTGCGCATCTGTCTTTTGCCCTAACCAGATATTAACAGGTATGTGTGTATCCATGCATACACATGCAAACAAGTACATGTACACGTGAGTATTGTACACATGCATGAAGGGACACATAGTTACCTCTCTACTAAAACTTGGGAGCTTTTGATCACGGTTATGCAACAGGCACGCAAAGGTCCACTGCCATTTCTTTTGATTTTCATAATATTAACATGGTGTATTTCACATTTCGGTGCTAAACGGGTGTGTACGCAGTTTGTTTTCACTTACCATCTGTGTCGTAGCTCGGTAAAGTAAATGGAGTTTCCAAGAAAGCTCTGAATATCTCTGGGATGTCTACTTTAGTCATGTTTTTATCCTCAACTTTTGCACGACTGAAAAACAAACAGACGATATTTGACGATAAAATGCCAAAACAAAAACGTCAACGTCACTGTGAAGAAAGCCACTCAAGACTGACAACTCTGATGTTTTTGGGGCGGAGAAAATGAAACTTTTGTCAAATTACACGCGTTACCTAACAAGGACGGCCCAAGTTGACTCAGGGCCAATAAGCTGCTGGCGTTTCCTTGACGGACAGCCGCAAACACCGCCGATTGATTCTCAAGCGTGTCAATCAATGTAGAGTCGGCCAATCGCTAAAGCTGTGTTGATGGTACTTAAGGTGGGGAGGGGGGAGACGCTGGTTGCATAAAGTGCATATTGTGTACCGTACACAATACAAGTGACTTAACATTTTAATGCAATAAAATACATCGCCACCATCAATACAATTGCTTGCTAAAATATAAAACGTCTGATATGCTTCTGTAAAGTGAAGTCGGCAAACGACAAAATCCAGTGATGCAATCCTTGACCTGTTTTGAAAACGAGACACTTTCTCCTGATGTGTTCTGACTTCATTTTTATCCCCCCCCCAAACCCCCGAACAATAACCCCCCCCCCCGCGCCCCATGTCCTATTTTTTTGTAACACAGCTGCAGAATCTTTATATTGATGTGAAAAGGGAGACGTCCTCTGAAAGTTAGAAACATTATGCAAGTATGATGGTAAAATGAAAATCAACAATAAAAAAAACACTCGCTTTTTTGTTTTTCTAAAAGTGTTTATGAAATTATTTCATGAGTTTAGCTTTTTTTAAAGACCGCAATTGCGCTTTCTCGCCTATAGGTGGCAATGTTTTCCAGTTTTGCATGACTGAAGAAGCTGGTTTTCTCGGGGGAAAAAAAACCCCACAGAATCGAACGTTCTCCCATGCCACCAACACAAATGGCGTTGGGATTTGCAGAAGATATCTGACTGTCACATCAGGAATTATCAATGACAACAAAATAACAGCAACCAACTCAGTGAAAATAAAGAAAAACAAAACCGCGTTTCCCGCTAAATAAGACGATGCCGTTGTACCTAATGAAGTGTCCACGTTGATGGATATATATTCTGACCACAAGGGGGCGCGCGAGGCCAAGTGGGATCGCGCGCTCCCGTCAGAGACGGGGTCGCGCGCTGCGCTGTGCTGCGTGCAGATGTGTCGCAGCTTCTTTTCCAACGGAAAACGTCCAGCCCATGCAAGTTGGTGGCGTTTCAATGGGCCTCAAAGTGTTGCCTCTCTAACCCGGCGGCCACGGGTGAAGCGGGGCTTCCCCCCCGGCAGCTCTCGTTAGCTTAGATCGGGGCGGAAAAGACGCCACTTTTTTTTCCGGCAGGTCCGAGGTGCGCACTTGATGGAGCTGTCAGCGATCGGCGAGCAAGTGTTCGCCGTGGAATCCATCATGAAGAAAAGAGTTCGGAAGGTACCAGTTGCGGCAGATATATGCCCTTTCACCTTGGTGCCATGACGCCGCGAGCAAATGTTCTGAAAGCATGCTAATAAGAGCCGAAGCTGGTTACCTAATTGACTTTTAAGAGGATGGTCGTGTTGTTTTATTGTTGCGCAGATGCTTATTACATGTTCACTTTCAGGAGGACACGAAAATTTGACTAAGCTTTTCGCTTGGGGTCCGTTATTGTTGTCTTGCTAATTATGTTTGAATGCATTATTATTGTTGTCGAAATTAACACGTTGTCACGTGGTACAAAAATTGGGATCCGCAGCCGCAACATGTCGAATTGATTTTTTTTTCCAGTACCTCCAGCCAATATTTGCTCTAACTTCTTTTGACGAACTTTCTCCACAGATTTTCTCAGACCCACAATCCGACCCAAGGTGCATTTACATGATCAAGAGGCCTGCAATATTTGTTGCATTTATTGTCTTTTTTCCCGGAAATTGATTCATCAAAATATATACATTCGTTATTTAAAAATTAATTGTGTCGAGTTATAGTTCGCTGATGTAGTTTTTTGACCTCAGATGGACTTTTCAAGCAACCGACCCCCCTTAATTGACCCGCGACCGCACGTGCACGCATACACACACCCGCATGACACAATGAGCACCAGCCAAAACGTCCCCGAACATGAACAAAACATAAAAATTAAGTCGCTACAAGAGCTTGGGAGTTTGTAAAAAGGAATCAGTGCCTACCTTAGTCGAGACCTGGACGCGGCGGCATGGGACGCACATTGGCAGCGTCTTCAGTGCAACAACGTCACGATCGTAACTCACGTGTACCGTTTCAAAATGCTTTTCTTGACGCTCCAAATTCCCATTCTTTGCCAGTACCATCGGTGGATTGCAGATGAAACAAACTTTGAATGAGGATAATTAAAAAACACAAACTCTGATATCAGGCAACAGTTGTGATCGCAAGCTGCAATTGCAGACTGCTGACCGCTCACAACTTCCGGTGATGCAGGTCACGTGCCACCGTCGGTGAAAGGTGACCCGCTTTTTAAATGTTATTTTTAAATACTTTCTTTTTTGGGGGCGGGGGGAAGAGACGCTGGTTGCACTAACACAAAAATATAGAATATTAATAATGCTTAATGTCTTCGGCTGTCGGAGAAATCAAAGAGCAATCATCCGGTTACAAATGTCTGAGTGCTTTGTCTGTGGCTTGTTTTCAAAACCTGCTGTCTCCGCAGGGGAACGTGGAGTACCTGTTGAAATGGAAAGGATGGCCTCCCAAGTGAGTCGAAGCATTGTTCAGATTGTTTCGGTGTTCCTAATAAAGTGTCCGATGATTGTATTGACAGATGGATGAGTGATTAAATAGACCTAAAAAAACAAAAAAATAAAAAGTTCACTTTTTTTTTTCCTTTGTAGGTACAGCACATGGGAACCCGAGGAACACATTCTGGACCAGCGTTTAGTCCAAGCCTATGAAGAGAAGTACGACTTGATGGATTTTATGGCAACTGCTTGTTTAGGACGATATTATTTTCCCCGGAAACTATCCCGACAGTCTTGTTTAAGTTGATATAGTTGTGATTTTGACCGGCCTTAATGGACAAGTGCGATTGAAGACGAGACTGATGCTTTTTCTGCATTCAATCTAACTGTGTGCTTGTCTTTCCTCAGAGAGCAGAGAGACAAAACTCTGGGTCACAGGAGAAAAAGATCCAAAGCCAAAAAACGGCTCCTGTTGCAGGTGCAATATCATTCTTTAACGGGGCAGGGGGGTGGGGGGGGGAGGGTCACGTCAGTTGCGCTAATGATTCTCTCCTTGGTCTGCATTCAGAACACAGTGTACACGATGGACCTTCGCAGCGCTCACAAGGCCGCGGACATGCCCAAACCCCGCCTACGTCTCTCCCTGACCCGCTCACTACTCCCGGAGGAGGACGAGGAAGAAGAGGAAGAAGAAGAGGAAGATGAGGAGGAGGAAGAGGAAGAGGAGGAAGAGGACCCATCATACACTGCTTGGAGGAGAGCGCCCCGTTACAACAAGAGGAGGCCACGGAGCAGGTGCCTTAACTTCAGGCCGGCGAGTCCTGCACATGAGGACTGGAAAAGCCTGGGAGAGGAAGAGGAGGTGGAAGAGGATCTTGTTGGAGATGAAGAGGAGGAGAATGAGGATACCGGAGAAAAGACCGCAGGTGTGCTTAGACTGTACTTGGCTTGTGATCAGATGTTGGACCTTTAAATTCTGAACACCACACCCAACACTGTTTGGGAATCATCTGTTGCAAGGAATTGTTTTTAAGGTTCTTCTCTTCTTGACTGGTGTAGGTCAAAGACGCTCCGCAGCGTGGAGCCCAGTTCCCAGTGGAGACCATCTGACAGAGGCCGAGATGCCCGAAACGGCCTGGAGGCCCGTCGTCGGCCCGGCAGAGGTGACGGTCACCGACGTCACCATCAACGCGCTCACCGTGACGTTCCGAGAAGCGCGCGTGGCTCGGGGCTTCTTCCGAGTGTGGGGCGGTGGAGGTCTGAGCGGGGCGCCGAGGTTTTCCAAATTGATCGTCAACGCTTCCTCTTAGCCTGGACGGGAGCTGAAATGCCGCATGGCTCAGACTGACCTTTTGCACTCGGCGGAAAGAAGTTTGGACACGTGCTTCTGTATGTCGTCGGCGGGAGAAAGAAAATGAGCCATTAACAAGCAGTCCTAGATGACAGTGTTAGTATCGTTGTCCCATCTTTGCACTTTTTAACGACCCGAGCTATTAGCGAGTCCCTGCAAAAACCTCGGTCGCCATCGGTACTGTACGCGAAAGTATTCAAAGCCTGTTTTTAGTTTTACTGTATACTGCTAAATGGCGCCTCCCAGTGGTCAAATCTTCAATTTTAAACACGAGGCGGACCCATTACGGAGGTTAAGTTCGCAAATGGGACCTTTTAAATCTGGATGGAGATGAGAACGTAAAAGAGCCAAATGTCTGGAATGTTGCACTAAAATGAACAAAAGAAAAAAAAGTATTATTCCTAAGGATTGCACTAACGGACTCACCCGATGCATTTAAGATCGAGCGTCTGCTTCAACGTTTTTAAGTCCACATTCCGAGTCAGTAAAAATGTTTAGGGCTCGATCTAGTGCGTGGGGAGTCCTTGAGTAGGAGTATCTTTTGCGATCGGCACAGTTTGCACTGAAAAAAAATGGAATCGAGTCAAAAGGACCTGGAGAGTTTATATTGAAGTGTCCTGTGCGCTTATAGACATGGAACTGCTGTTTTGTACATGAGAGTGCTGTAAAGTAGCGAGCTGTCTTGTACTCTCCGCTTAACTTTTGTTAAAATGTAGACCATGGTACACATGCACTTCCTGTAACAAAGATGCCATTTTGTCCACTGTAGTAACCGCTGTCCCTGAATGGATTAAATATGGATAAAATGATGTGCACGCGTGCAAAACACAAAACAAAAACGCGCTCTTAATATCAATTCATTTTTCACAATACATTTTTCAATGCATGCAGCTTTCAACGAGGTTTGAGCAGTCTATTCACGATTCAAGATTTGACCGATGAGAAATGATGTCAAAGTATAAATCGGGGGTGCCCATCCTTTTTTGACCGAAGATCGACTTTTCAAGCAACCGTGCCATGATAAGTAACAGTCATAACGTACCCGAACATGAACGAAACATAAAAATAACGTCCATACGAGAGCTTGTGAGTTTGTAAAAAGGAATCAGTGCCTACCTTTGTCGAGACCTGACGCACTTTGGCAGCGTCTTCAGTGCAACAACGTCACTATCGTAGCTCACGTGTACCGTTTTAAAATGCTTCTCTTAGCGCTCCAAATTCCAATTCTTTGTCGGAGCCATCGGTGAATTGCAGATGAAACAAACTTTGAATGGGAATAATAAAAATAAAAAGTATATATAAGGCAACAGCTGTGATCGCAAACTGCAAATGCTGACCGCTGACAACTTCCGGTGATGCAGGTCACGTGCCACCGTAGGTTAAAGGTGACCTGCTTTTTTTTAAATTTTAATTTTACTTTTTTGTGATAGTGCGACTGACAGGATGCTTAGGGTGCAGTGCGCACTAACACAAAAATCTAGAATATTAATAACATGCACACAGACACGCATTTTTTAAAAATCCATTTCCCCACTTTTCCTCCAGCATTTGTAGCATTCAAACCATCCGATCCTCCAGTACTTACGGGTCATCTCATTCTGGATAGGAAAGAACATTTCCGAGGCAAAAATATTTTTTTTGCACATAGTGATGCGTTAACCTGCACATGACTGCAGTCTAACTTGAAGGTGTTGATTAAAATGTATCATAATGGAATACATGTGGCTCATGGTTAATATCTTCATTTCTAGAAATTTTTTTGAGGGGTGGGGGGGCTGAAACGGATTAATGGCAGTTCTATTGGATGTGAACATGTGACTTGGGTGTTTTGCGAGACGAGTTACTGTGTTAAATGATGACGTCAAGTAAATCCATTAAATCATGCACACGTTTGACAAAATAATACCAAACGGTACAAACATACTTTATTGTACAATTAATTTATTGGCAAAAAAAAAACAGTCAGACCACCAAAATAACTTAAAAAAAAGATGAAAATGGAGCAACAGTTATTTTTGCTTTCTCTCAGCAAGCACCAAAATTTTATAACAAGAGAACGAAAAAAAGTGGTCAAAGATTCCATTTGAATACTTAACTAATATTAAATAGTCTTACTTCCAGTCTCTTCTTTTTTTCTTTTTTTTTTGGGGGGGGGCGGAAATGATATTAACAAAACATTTTTGTTCAGTTGCCATGGGTTTGTACAGTGACTATGTTTACATCTATATTCATGTACATGAAACATTTCTTCAAAGAGGATGGTATAATACACTCCCAGGGCAAACTGAATGACTGTCTGCAGTGTCGTTTTGCATCACCATATATTCAATACAAAACAAAATTATCTAATTCTTGTAGCTTCAAGTTTTATTTCCAAAAAAATAAAATTAAATAATATATCTATATATAAAAGAGTTTTTCCTTGATTTTTTTTCTTCCTTTTTCTTATAAAGTAAGTCTCAAGATATATTGCCACCTGGTTCCCCCACCCACCCACGAATGAAAAATAGTGATCACGTGACTGTTGTGTCTTTGTAAAAAGCTAAATAACCACTTTTGAAATCTTTTAGGTCACACGACGAGAAACCGAACCCCCCCGCCGCCGTCGCATCGACTTGGCGGTTTTCACATCCAGTTTGTGGGATTGTTCATGTGTGACTAAACGTTTGCTTCACTTCAAACGATACACAGGGGGCGAGAAAACAAACAAAAAAAAAAAGGCGCATTGGTGCATGTGGCCGCTTAACACCTTATACCAAGCCTTGAAGGAAAGACAAATCTCAATACTGTACAGCAGCTCGGGAGGACTTGTGTGTTGTTTTTATCCACACAACAAATAACCAATCTAAGGGCGTGGGGGTAAATGTTTTGAACTATATACAGTTTTTTTTTCCATCTTTCATTTGCATGACAAAATACAGTATCTAAATTCACCATTTCTCAACTTTGTACACTACTAACAATGAATTTAAACTTTGTGGCTGGGAGCAATTAGTGAGGAGGGAGATGGAGGAGCCCGACAGGCGTTTCGCAAACCTCTGCAGCATCCAAATAAAAATACAGAAAAAAAATATACAAATTAATCTCAGCTCAGAGGCCAGGATGGAAAATATATGTACACCAATTTTAAATCAATTACAACCCAAACGCTAAACAAAAGTTGGCCTCATCAGCTCTTTGGGAGGTGGGGGCGGGGTTTCAGATGTACAATAGTAAAACTATTAAACCCCCTCCCTAAACATGTCACTGTGGTGGGATGTAAAAACGATGGAAGAGCTGCAATGCAAAACGTGTTGAGGCCTGTTTTAAGATCCGCTGACCAAAAAAACAAACAAACAAAAAAAAAACCCAACAAAGTAGAAATCCAGAAACAAAATAAACTGTTGTTGTCATCCCTCTCCAAAATAGATACAATCATGACTGGGTATTTGAGGAAAACTATTCTTTCCAGGGGGGGAAAAAAAAAAGTACAGCTTGTCAACTCACTTAAATTTTTCACCACATTTAAAATCTTAAAGATATTCATTAAAAAGGCGCAAAAAAACAAAAAAAACATTGTCCCCAAAAATATTGTGTAATAGACTACGGAAGAAATATCTTCAACCTGAAATGTTGCCCTTCCACCATTTTGTACACAGCTGGCAAAAATAGATATATATTAACAGCAATAACTTACCATTGTTTTTAATTTATTCATTTATTGACTTCTAGGATTTTCTGCGGCGGATCTCCCATAGGAAGCTTCAGTTCATTTTCATACGTCACAAAAATATTTAAATAAAAAAATGAAAACTTGTAAAATCCTTAGTTGGACTACCCTCTCCTGTGGTGGCAGTTTGTCATGAAGACACACAAATGTGCTACATGAGGTCCAAACTGTTGTGGTTCATGTTCGCTGCCAGTTCCTGGTTGTTGTTGTTATTAGTATTATTATTATTAGCTGGGGCCAACATGTCCGACTGTCCCCCTTGGTTGGCGTGCATGGCTGCCATGCCACTCAGCTGAGAAATGATGGAGTTCTGGTCCGAGCTGAACTGTCCGGGATCTACGGGACCGCCTGGCGGCGGCTGTTGCTGCAACGGTTGAGGTGGGGCCATATTGGGGTGATGTTGGCCAATGTGGGCGGGGTGGGGCGAGCTGCTCTGGGTCTGCGGGGAAATGCGGTGCGGCGACGGCTGCGGCTGCGATGACGACGACGAGGGCTGCATGCGCGGGGACGGGCTGGAGTGGGGGGGCTGCGACTGCGGCCGCGGCGACGGCTGTGGCGACCTCACCTGATTGCCCAGCGCGCCCGCCGGACCCAGGCCGCCTTGGCCTTGGAGGTGAGGGTGCGGGGACTGGGCCATCTGCTGCTGGGGGCTCATGGGACTGCTGTGCTGCGCTGGGGAGCCCCCACCCAGGTGCTGTTGCTGGAGGAGCCTCTGGTGGATGTTCTGGTGAATCAGAGCTTGGGAAGTCTGGGGCAGCGGGGGGCCGCCTGGCTGTTGCTGCCCGGGTACGCTTTGTCCCGGCTGGAGGGGGTTGCCCCCCGACCCACCGCTACCTGGACCTCCGTCTTGCCCTTGAGGCCCTCCCATGGAATTCTGTTGCTGTTGTTGGTGCATCTGCATTTGGTGCAGCCTTTGCTGGAGAGCGGCGGCCACTTGAGAAGCGTTGCTCGGGTAGCCTTGCTGCCCCGGACCGCCCTGTGGACCTCCTTGCTGCTGCTGCCCCGGACCCCTCACGCTGCCCCCAGGTTGGGATTGGGAAGACTGGGGCATTCCTGGCTGCCCTTGGCCAGGCTGCATGAAGCCCTGCTGTCCTTGTTGGAACTGTCCGTGGTTCACCATCTGCTGCTGCTGCTGTTGTTGTTGTTGTTGTTGTTGTTGTTGTTGTTGTTGTTGTTGTTGTTGTTGTTGTTGTTGTTGTTGTTGTTGTTGTTGTTGTTGTTGTTGTTGTTGTTGTTGTTGTTGTTGTTGTTGTTGTTGTTGTTGTTGTTGTTGTTGTTGTTGTTGTTGTTGTTGTTGTTGTTGTTGCTGCTGCTGCTGCTGCTGCTGCCTCCTTAACAACAGTTCTCTGAAATGAGGAGTCATGCCGGACATACTGTTTTGTTGGCCTGCTTGCATTGCTCCCTGCTGCTGCTGCTGCAGGGCTGCCATTTGCTGTTGTTGTAGGTTGCCAGGCAACATTGGACGCTGTTGCTGATGAAGTTGCTGAAGCTGAGCCATGGTGGGCACATTTGCTGCTGCACCGCCCCCCTGGGCCATGTTCATTCCCGGTTGACCCGCTTGGTTCACATTCATCTGCTGGCCGTCCATGCCGGCCAACTGATTGGGCCCGGGCCCTCCGACTCCTACGCCAGGGAGCCCGCCAGCAGTCCCTTGGAATCTCACGCCCCCAGAGCCTTGCGGAGGCCCCCCTTGCCCGCCCTGATATCTGGCCGCTCTCTGCCTGATGAATGCCGCCATGAGCGTGGGGTTGGAGCGGAGGATGTTGAGGACTTGTTGCTGCTGGAGGGGCGAACTCGGGGAGCGCAGCGTTCTCAGGAGTTCCTGTAGCGCGCCTTGCGGCAGGCTTCCCGGCCCCACTGCCCCCGCCGCACCTCCCGACATCACCTGCATCAGCCCGCGGTTTCCCGGCTGGGTTTGTTGCTGGTTGAGTTGCTGCTGCTGTTGCTGGGCGACCGCCGACTGCTGCTGGGCCGTCATGTGACCCATCATGGCGGACCTTTGCTGCGGGTTCAGCGCCGGTCCGCCGGGCCCCCACTGCTGGTTGGCTTGCTGAAGTTGCCCGCCGCCTCCGGGCTGGAGGTGCTGCTGGACTTGAGGGGGCAACTGAGACTGGGGGCCGCCTTGCTGCATACCAGCCAGCATCCCCTGCTGTTGGGGGTCTAACATAGTTCTGCCTACGATTCCTTGAGCCTGGGGGGGAATCCCCTGAGCTCCCATGTGAGGCATGCCCATCTGGGCCGGGTTGTTTTGGTGATGAGGATGTTGGGGCATCATCCCCCCTTGTCCTAAACTTCGGATCTGAGCCTGGGCCTGAGCCATCTGTCTCTGGGTCTCTGCTAGCCGTTGAATTTTTAGGGCCGTCTCGACCGCTGCCAAAGGGGGTCCTTGCTGCTGACCTTGAACGGGCATGGATCCTTGAAGCTGGTTGGCTGTTTGTTGTTGCTGAGGTGGGGTGGCAGGACCGAGTCCAGGTTTCCCCAGCGACTGGTGGAGAGGAGAAGCTCCCGGTGCTCTGGGATTGTATGGCGGCAAAGCGCCGGCGTGCTGCTGCTGCAGTTGCTGTACATTGGGGGGCTGCTGTTGCTGCAGCGGCGGCACCATCTGCTGCTGGGGGGAGTTCATTACCCCCCCTCCGCCTCCCGTGCCCATCAACTGAAACTGATGGTGCAGGTGATGCTGAGGAGGAATGGCGCCACTCTGCTGCTGGACCTGCTGTTGCTGTGCGGCAGCAGCCCCGATTCCCGGCTGCTGAGGAAGCGCCAGCATGTTTCCCGGGGTGGGCGTCTGCGGCGTGGGAGGCTGCGTGCCGACAGAAGTGGGCGTCCCGGGACCGGTCGCGCCGTTGTTGGCTCCCGGAGAGGGCAGGCCGTTGCCCCCCGGAGCGCCTCCTGGAGCCGGCTTGCCAACTCTCTGCATGCTGGCCATCCGCCTCCTCAGCATCTGGGCCTGCTGGAGCCTGTGCTGCAGCTGCTGCTGACAGAGCTTGTGCTTGATGTTCAGGCAGAACGGCACCGGGCACTTGTTCTCCTGACAGTGCTTGGCGTGGTAGCAACACAAGGCGATAAGCTGCTTGCAGATGGGGCAGCCGCCGTTGGTTTTTCTCTTGCAGCCTTTAGTGTGTTGGACGACGCGCTTCATCTTCTGGCAGGACGGCAGAGAGCAGTTGGCGTTGCGACACTGGCACGCGTGGACCAGCGACTGAATGCAGCGCTGGATACTGAGGCGACGCGAGTCTCCCGGGCTCTGAGTGGTGGCGCCCGTCTGGTTGCTGCTCTCGTCGTCCAAACCGAGGCCTAACTTCTCCATTTTGTGCTCGTGGCCCTTAGTGTTGTAGCACGTGATGCAAAGGTCGTAGTCCTGCGAGGGATGACATGATGGACGAGTCATTATTTAAAAACAAATCCACACGGTTATAAGACCTCAACGGAGAGAGAACCATACATGCTGTACATAACTTCCAAAATGTTCAGGATATTGGCACTAGAATATGAACAGGTGAGGTTAATTTTACCCTCTCTAAAATTCAATGTTTCAGTACTTTTAGCACAACTTGCTGTTCGATCCATCAACATTTCCTAGGATGTCCACCTCTATGCCTCTCAGTGACTCTTCCCGTCTCAAAATCATGACCGACTGCAAATTCAAATCAGTCATTTCTGTCATTTTAAATGAAAATATTCTACTGCTTCCTCGTCAAAACGTACTTTTAATAAACTGTCCCACAAGACCAAGACTTTTCCGTAGCTCACCTCGCACACGGTACAGTGGAAGCGAGTCTCCACGTGGTGCTTGCACAGATTGCACGTGTAGACGAAGCGGTCTTGGCTTTGGTTATGCAACTCCACCAACATGCACATGGAGCTCCACATAGACCGCCTGAGTGAGCTGAACTCCAGGTGTTTGTCCCGGGCCAACGTCAGGAAAGCGTCGCGCCCGTCCATGAGGTCGCAGGCCATCAGCGGATCGGGGTCGACGATGGGGGGCAGCGCATTGGCCATTGGGCCCGCGATCAGCCGGATCACAAAGAATACCTGCAGCGAAGCAAGACACCGTTCCCAACGTGAGAAACAAGTTCAAATGAATGAGGAGTGAGCATTCGTCTTTCTTGTACCTCTTTGTGTTTTTCCATGGTGGCATAGAGCTTCTGTGAAAGGTCATTGGACACATTGGGCATCCCCGGCTTCTTCTTATTGGCTCGGCTCAGGCTGCTCTTGTTCTTACTCGTCTTCTTATTGTTCTTCTTCTTGGCATTTTTACTGTCACCTTTATTGTCCTGCGCGCAGAAGAAAAAAAAAGGGGGACAGGGGATGTCAATGTCACTTAACAGAAGCTCACCCGCTTCCTACCCTCAATGACTTACATCAATACTCTCATTCGAAGTGCTGTTCTCCTCCCTCTTGCGTTCTTCCTCCTCCTGCTCCAGCTCTTTAATGCTCTCTTCCAGCACATTGGGCCAAAAGTCGCCTTCAAAGTAAGGCAACTCGTTGGCGCTGGTCAAACGATCCTCTGTCGCCTGCTTGAAGATATCCTACAAGAGAGGAATCCAAGATAGCGTGTTGTCATTCCTGGGAGAAGTGGAAAGATGGTGGCTTCCATCCACAGCAATCGGTGAAATTGTCAACGCCAAACCACAAATATTTAGAAGGGTTCCTTGTGCCATGCTTTAGCAGGCCAAAGAAAGACTAGAATGTGACTGTCTACCTTGTAGTCGTGCACTATTCGCTCAGCTACCGCTTTATCCAACATCTTCTTATACCACTCTTGGAGGCGTTTTGGCTTTGGGATCTTCTGATCAGCAGGGTGGCAGTGGAAGATGTAGTCATCCCCTTCACTGGGCGGACAGGCCCAGATGTGCCCAGTTGTGTAGCTGGGGAGGATCCAAAAAAAAAAAAAAAGTGAGCACAAATGCTGATGGGCAGAATTTGGACTCTATCACAGCGACTTGATTTCTGGAGGAGAAAAAAAAAAAGCTCACCCCAACTTCTTGGCGTATTCCAAGTAGCCAATGAGAATTTCATGGTAAACGGCCGTTCGCAGACTTCGCGGCCGAAAAAAATGCACGCTGTCCAGGTACGAGATGTAAACTCGCCTGAAGGGATTATAAGAGAGCAGTCAACAATTTAGTTTAATTTAATGAAGCCCCAAGTTTCAACCCCTGCAGCTTTTTTGCAGATGTTCCGGGAGCTCCGCATTGTTGCCTTTTCTTCGATTGGAACTCACCCCAAAAAGTGTGAAACGTGCATACCTCTGATTAGGCTGCGGGCAGTCTGAGCCGTACTCTTGAACGTGCATTCCAAAAAAGCAGACATCCGCGCCGTCAATGTCTTCAAATGCAAAAAGGGCTTTTGTCCTGTACGGGAAAGACTCCGACATCTCTCCGCTATCCACAAATCTGAAAAGACAATCACGAAAACCCGGCTATTTGAAAACACAATAGCAAAGAAGAAGTCGAATGACGTTTAGAGATAAAAACTTGAACATGTTGCCGCCCTGTTGCTGACGTACCTGGACTTCATGCCAGGTTTCACTTCCACAACTTTGTCCGAAACATGCACCATCCGGATGAAGACCTCACCGGCCTCTGGGTGACTCTGACGTTTCAAAAAGTCGTTCACCCTCGTCTCCAGGAAACACCCCAACTTCGTCTGAGGCAACCCTGAGAGAGAAGAAAACCAGGGACGTTTTTTTTTTTTTTTTAATTCCACTAACAAAAAATAACACAGACCAAGTTACTTACTTTTAGCAGAATACTTGTTCTCCCTCCTTGTCTTATTCGACTTCTTGAGGCAGCCATCACATACAAAACTGAGGCAAAATTAAAAAAAACAAAATGGAGCTTCAGTCAATTTTCCATGTGATGACAAGAAAAGAAAAAAAAAATAAAACAAAAGCCCCTTACCCCGATGGCCAGATTGTTTCATTGTGCAAGACACAAATCTGGTGCATTTTGCGTCCACAGTCCAAACATTCAACAAGCCTTAAATCAAGAAAAATGAAGATCCACATGACATGCCATTTTGTCAAACTCAGGTGTGAAAATCTGTTGGCTGTGAGCTGCTAAACTTACAGTTCAGGGTCCAGTGTGTCATTCTTTTTCTTCTCAAACTGCTCTTTGTTGATGGATCTGAAAGATATTTCACGACGTGGGCGAGCGAACACTGCAGTGGCAAAATAAATTCAAACGTTCTATCGATATGCAATGTCCACCCATCTAAATGTATAGACAGCTGTTGCTTTCTTCCACGAATAAGCGCAACTGAGAGGGACGGCAACTGTCGTCAACTCAATTTTTCTGATGAAAACTTGATCTTGACATTTGAGGTTAACGGCCCTTTAAAAATACATTCAGCGTCCTCATATTTGTGACCCAAGGCGACAATACTTACGTTTGCGGCTGAGTGGGGTCATCACCCAGGGACACGGTCTCTCCCTGGATCTCGTTGAAACACTTCTCGCAGAAGTGGTACCTGTCAGCAATAAGCCCAAATTTTGGTGAATTGCGCTTCTTTTCGAACTTCTCTATTCGCCGCGACGATAAGAACTTCCTTCCTCTGTACCTGTTCTGGTAGCTGAAGTAAGCAGCGTCTCGGGGAATGGTGCACAGCTGCTTTCCGTAGCAGCACAGTGTCTGAGGGGAGAACTCCAGCTGATGGGCCGAAGCAAAGAAACAAGCAACGACAATTTTATTTCGATGGTTAAAAAAAAAAAAAAAATTGCAAACAAAAATACAAATGATTAGTTTGGGAACATATGATGCAGTCCTGGGCCAACTGATGGACAATAACATCCTGCCGGTTAATAGATGAAGTGAGGAATGATTTATGTTAAAAGAACAAATGTTTTCATTGTTAGAGGTTCACCCTTGTCGCAAACAAGCACCATTCGGTTCTTTTATTTGTCAGCAAAACCAAATATAGACAAGTCTAATGAGAAATACGATACAGCAGTGCCGTGCGCGAGTCCAATTTTAGCTCCAAACCCACGGCTTCCAATTTCAAGAATGAGTGAAGGGCTTGCTACAAGCATTCGAAAACAAAAGAAAAATGACAATCTACATACACGATGAAAAGGGCTTTACCATACTAGTGCGTCTTCATTTCATTTCTTGCCAGATCTCACCTTTCGTCCACAACAGTAGCCAAGTCTCTGCATGACTGGGTCAATCTCCTGCTCGAAGACCTCCGCCAGTTTCGAGCAGCACTTGTAAACTCGAGAGGTTTTGCGATTGTACAGCCACGCATTGTTGAACATCAACCAGATGTCATCCACATACTGCCAGGGATCCTGATACTGACCTATTAGCAAAACGCAAAGCGGAGTTCACGGAGAAGCCCGACAGGAGCATTCAGGAATAGATTCTCGGTAAATTGCACCCATTACAAGTTTCCCAAGATAAAAAAAAAAAAAAAGAAAAAGAAAATGCTGTCACATGGAGGAGGAATACTGACCCGTGTCTAGCTTCCGCTTGATCGTGGACAAATCCATGGGGTTCTTAACAATATCAAAATAGTCCTGTAAAGACATGACGAACATGTATTACATCACATGAAATTGGGAGAAAAATCGAAAGAGCGCGGAAAGGGTTATAGGAACGGATAGTCACCAAAAAAACAAAAACAAAAAAACAAAACAAAATGACTCTAAGTGGCGTGCTTACGTACGGGTATGCACAGCAGCTGTGGATCAACGGGCATCCTGAAGGGCAGCGACTCCGGTTCCTGCCTATAGAGGGACTCCAGTGTTGGCATCAGGGCCTGGCGAAGCTCTTCTGGCTTGAAAACTTTAAAAATGGACACACTTTGGTTAGGATACAAAAAAAAAAAAAAAACAAGCTCATTCGTTCACAGAGTTTTCCATACTCTTCTTTTTTGCCGGTGCCTGTGATACAGCTGCGTCGGACGATTGTTCTTCTTTCAACTCCTTTTTCACCTCTGGTTTCTTGTCTTCAGTTTTTACAACCGACATTGGCGGGGCGGCCGAAGTATCCATTGGAACTACCTTGCCTCCTTCTGCGGAACACTCCTCCTTTTTCACCTCGATCTTCACAGGGCTCTCCTCCATTTTGACATTGCCGAGCTTGCCCCCCTTGGAGCCGCCGCCGGAGTCGCTCTCCTCGGCGTCGTCCTGCTGCTTGACTTCTGACTTATGGTCTGGGATGGCGGCCGTGGTGTCCGACTGTACCTGCTGGGAGGAATTATCCAGGCTGCTGACAGAGGCTGGGGTCATAGCCTGACTGTCCGCTTGGAATGAACCCTTTTGGGATAACTGCAGGAGAGGAAAAACAAAAGGACAGTTAAGGGCTGTTTCTCATTTACAAATAATAATGCTCAAAGAGGCATTTTGAGGACAATACAAAGTTCCATTTGTTGTTATATAACTTAAAAAAAAGGGGGGGAAAAGGACAACATTAGATTCATGCCGAGGAAAGTGGAAAGACTATTTCGATGAAATGTGTTTCACCACCAACATTGAAATAGTCTAAAAAGTTGGAAATAGGGATAAAGTAGAACTCGTCACGTGGACATAAAAGTCTAACTCCAACCTAATAAACCCCATAAAAAAACATTTTAGGGATTTAGTGGCGGACGTGCAAATGGTTGTAAACTGTTGAAACAACACTGACCGGAGTGCGCGGCAGCTGAGCGCCATGTGGTGTTGCGCTTGAGCCAAGTCCAGGGTGAGATGGCGTCGTGGAGCCAGCCCCAATGTGCGGCTGCTGGAGGGGCTTGTTGGAGCCGGGACCCTGACCAAGCTGGTTCTGCTGGGGGGGTTGAGGTGGTGCCAACTGCGGTGCATTAGGGGTGTGCGGCTGTGGGGTCTGGGAGCCGGCGAGTCGGGGGGGTGTCTGGTGAGGTGTCGGTGAGCGGCTGTGAGCTGGGGAGGGCGAGCTGCCACGCATGGCTCCTAAATGGGGGATGGAGTTGGGTTGCTGGTTTGCATTCGGAGTCATCGAGGAGGTGGGGGCTCCAACCGTCACGTTGGGGCCTCCGCCACAGACACTCTGAGGACCCATGGGCCCCACCGTGGAGACTCCGCTGGAACCGCTTGCGGAAGCCGGTTGTGCTAAAGGACTCGCAACTGGGAGAGAGGGAGGAGTGCCCATCTGCGTCTGAGGATAGAACAGAATGACAGTTCAGGATAGGAATGAAAATAAACCATATTCGGCATTTATTGACATTGACTTCCTGGCTGACATAAAACATGCACTTCACGACTCTTAGTGTAATTTTTTTTTTTTTTTTTTTTTTACAAATTTTTGTAAATTCTGATTCCAATTTTATAATTTTAATAATTCCACTCTGCTGATAGAAAAAGGCATTTTCTCAGTCTCTCAATGTCGCACGAGGCAAATTGGTTAACGAGCTTGATCGTGCAGCAGTCCAAGCCTCTCGAAGCCCGTTGGTAATCGCAGATTTTTTTGACACTGCTCCACTGGCAAACTTTAATCCACCCTGGCATAATAAATCAACGACACACACACACTACCCGAGGTACAATGGAGCACAGGCACTCACACTTGACCTTACTTGTGCCATGCCTCCCTGGGGTCCGGGATGCGCCATCCCAGGAGGAGTTGTTCCGACCACAGGTCCTGAGCCAGGAAACTGCCCCTGGGACAGATATTGGTTCTGGAGCTGGTTGACGTTAGGCTGACCCATCCTAGGTCCAACGATCCCCATCTAGAGATACAGAAATTATTGGAGAATTTTTTTAATCAAGTGGGTGTGGCAAGTCAAGGGAACCTAAATTGTGTGAAGAAGAGTGTTATTACTCATGCTACGGGTAATGTCACAAGAGATGCATTTTGATTTGTCTGTGGAGTAGATCGATAAATAGCAGTCATTGGCCACTGTGCAAAATAATGACATATTGACGAATATTCCTATTCACAACGATTTGACAAAAAAGAGCCAATTAACAGGAAAGAATGATCCATAAATAAATGCAGACACAGAGTGAGCTCAGGTAATACAAGTAAAGTTCACTTTTTACCGACCTGATTGCCAGATGCTCCCAAGGGGAGAGGAGGAGTGGACCTCTGGCCCATTGACTGCATCCCCATCTGATTGAATTGATTCATGCCTGACAAAACACGCCGACTGTTAGATCAACACCAACCACTTCAATTGTAAACCACAATTTACATCTGGAATAAACGTGCAGTGTTTCTTTGGTTTGCTTGTTATTTTGCTGCAACAACAGTGAGACAATCTCTTGTCGACATGCATCATGATCTGGCGCCATACTTGGCTTTTAATTCAAAGAATGTGGGCTGGTTCTTAATGATTGCATACCTGGGCTTTGCATCCTGTTGACCATTTGATTGGGTCCAGTGGGTCGTACCATAGATGGGTCAGGGAGGGGACCGTCTGGAAAACAGTACGATATGTACATGATAAGAGGGTGCAGCTATCCCCTTACAAGCTATTTATTAATTAACTATTCCCACTTTTTTTTTTGTAAGATTCTCAGGTGACACACAGAAATCTTTCGCATACGCCCCCCACCCCATTTCAAGTCCGTGCACGCGTCGTATTGCACTCACTCGGAGGAAGTCCAGCAGGAGACTGACCCATGCTGGCAGGCCCAAGACCAAGACCTTGCTTCTGGAGACGGGTCCTCCTCTTCTCTTCCAGCTCTTTTTGGATTTTATAGATCTTCTCGGCGAGTAAGTGATAATACTCAGCCTAGCCAAAAAGACAAGTCAAAGAAAACAACATTAGAATACCAGTCCTGGTAACAGATGTGAAACAACATCCTGTGGCAACTTACTCTATTGTTGGCTGACTCATACATGTCTCCTTCAACTTTTCTGGCATAAGCCACCAAGTTCTCCATCCGGCGGTCTTTTAAAGCTGCGGGATCTGGAGTAGGAAAGATGGCCTGAACGCTGCGGGTGAAGGGAAAAAAATAATTTTACAATTTAACGGAACAAAATAAGAACGAATAAAACTGTTTGTCGATAAGAAAGACATGAGTGAAATGACACAAGCAGCATTGGAGACCAATGACATAATGATGATCCCCTGAAGATATCAGACGCAGGCGCATCGTCACATTTTTCTCTCCCCCTTCCTGGTTCTGTACCATGACGCCGCTTCATCTACATAATTAATATTTTTTTCCAAACCACTGAAATGTAAATGAAAAGTAGTGGACCGGTGAACAGTCACTTGGCAATCACAACTCAATACATTTATGTGCACAGTTTGATCTTCCTACCTATAAATTTTAAGAGAACTGCAAAGTCCAATCTTGTGACTTTTCAAGTTGAATAGTTTCACTCCAGTCACCGTGCATTTAGAAGTCATTTCAGGTTGCGGTCAAAGGGGGAGGGTGGGGGGGGGGGGCAAACATCTTTGTCAGTACTTACAGCTTGTGTACCAAGTGGTTTCGCAGGTCCTGCGTGATGTCCTCATGCCAGCTTTTTCTCATTCCTGTGGTAGAGGGAGGACCTGCTGTGGGCATGGAGCCCACCCCACTGCCATCATTCATCAAACTGAGGAACCCAAAAAAAAGGGAAGGCATCTTTCAAACGTCAATCTTGAAAAGACATTTGCCGCAAACCAATTCGGAGGTGCAGATATATAGAGTTCAAGGCTATGCTCAGAAATTAGGACCATTCAAATGGCTTCAGGCGGATGCTTGTGCGTACCCCTGGCTATTCACATTGAGATGCATCATAGTGTCTTGCAGTAAGTTGGCTTGTTGATTCTGAGAAGGGGCACCCACGCCGCCATTAACTCCCATAGGACTTGCTCCTAGACGTTCAAAAAAAAAAATCAATTAAAAATCACTTCATATATACTGGTGTTAACCACCAATCACATTAAAAATGCACTTATGTCCCTTTCTCCTGTAAATCTCTTTTCAAGGGAGCCAACTTACCCATTGGGTTCATCGGCCTCATACCAGGCTGGCCTTGGAGGGCTTGGTTGGGCATGTTGGGCTGAGAATGCTGACCCTGGATCTGGTTTCCCTGGTAGGTGAGACCCAGTGCTGCATAGGCTCTTTCTATTGAACTCGGGTCAATCTGGCTCGGCGGATTGAGGTTCGGAGCACTTGCTTGGCTACCAGGCACTGACCCAAGGGAACTGCTCAGACCTGCAGCAGCTGCACCAAGAAGAGCTGTGACAACAGAAGAAAACAGGTGACAGTGAGACACACATTTTTTTTAAAGGCCTTTTAATACGATGCACTGTATGGTCGTGAAAATATGATAGCTTCTCTGTTGTCAAAATTACTAAAGCAAGCGTAACAATTGCGATGGCAAACTGAACATTCAATGACGGAGCCTACTGCTTCCAATGAGAGAGAGGGACAAAAAAAAAAACTTTTTTGGTCAGATACAGACACTCACACTGCGGGTTCCTCTTGTCCCCGGCATTCTTCAGTGGCAGGCAGACTGGACAGTCATGTCGAGTGCAATTCTTCCAGTGGGAGATGATTTGCCTTGACGATGCACAGTGAGCAACTGAGGAAGAAAAGAGATGAAATCAACGGCTGTTCCTGTAGGTTAGGTGTGTGTCCTCTCGAGTGTTTTTAGCCAAGAAAACGGAAGTCAAATTTGTAAAGAAACTGAAATCCTTTCAGCATTCACAACAGACACAAAGTGGCAAATGTTGCTCTGTGCACAACACAGAATGGAAAGTTCACACGAAGAAACAACCAACATGAGTGGATTCATTTCCACATTTTTTTAACATTTGACTAGAAAGTATCAGTTTTAAAGGAAACGCCAACGTGGAATAACAGTGGGTCTCGAACAGATCCACCGCACTCTAAATAAAACTCCTTTCAAGAGTTCATTACAATATAATGATGGGAAAGGATTGACAACTGGTGACTATGAAGGTAATTCATGTTGAATTCATTTGTGGTGTGTCAACTGACCCTGACAATTCTTGCCAGCTTGGCAATGAGTCATGTGATTGAGGACATTCTTCATGGTCCGGCAATGAGGCAGGTTGCACTGTCGGACCTCGCCGTTGGCCTGCTCGCGTCGCTGACATTTGTGAGCATGAAGCAGGAGAACGAGCTGCTGCTGGATCAGTTTGCGCTTCTCGGGATCAGCGGTGGGCGGCGCTCCGGCCGCGGCGGAGGCCGCCGAGACCTGGGTGCCGGGACCCACCAGACCTCCTTGAGCACCGGGAATCATGCCGGGTGCCCCTCCCACAGGTGCAACCGAGGGCCCGCTTACACTCGACTGAGACTGCGGTGAGCCCTGCAAAAAAATAAAAATAAATAAATAAATAAAAGATGTGAGCAAGGTGGCATGGTTGAGACAGGGTAAGTACATTAAGAGGTAATCGGGCGGCTGATGAATTCAGTTATGAAATAGGAGGGGACAGAGAATGAGAAAAAACAAGATCACATAACAGATCAAAGTGAAGGGTTACTGTCGAGTCACATTCAATAAAACAGTCAGTAGGGGTGAAGAAGTAAAAAGTCAATCTTAACTATTTCTTACCATGGTGGCCATTCCTTGAATGGGCTGACTTTTCTTGTCCGCATTGAACTGAGCCAGGCTGTTGGCCATGGAGCCTTTATTCTGATGTTGAGGGCCCAGTCCTGCACCCCCGAGGCCTTGATTCCCCTGCCCTGCATATGGACCGCCAAAAGAGACCCCTTGGTTGCCCATCATCGCCATCTAGAAAGACACATAGGAAAACATTACAACCGCGGACAATGACAGTGATGGAAAGGGTCCACGCAAGCTTTTGCGCACTGTAAAAAAAAAAAAAAAGTACGCATGAGAGAGCAGACTTGGCTAAGAGTCAACAGAGGTGAATTTTCACCGTGGAAATTGACAACAATGTAACCACAAATGCAATATATTGAATACAATGTGTCCCACCAGGCATCCACAAAACAATTACCGCAAATGGAACTAGCATGTATAGCTAACGTGGTTATTGGTGCTCAGAAATACAGTTGCCAACAAGTCAATGCAAATACAGTGGACAAAAAAATACCAAACTAACAACATTAATTGGTTCATAAAAAGTAACCCAGGAAGACGGTTTGGGAGCACACTTTAAGAATAATCCATTTTTAAATTCTTAAACGTTCCAGCGCTACAAAAAAAAACAAAACATATCAAATAATTTTTCCTCCGCGAGTTAAGTGAATGGAAATGCCATTCATGCATTCTAGGCCCCATAAAACACCAACAAAATGTTTTTTAACATGTTTTGTCACAGGGAAAATAAGACTAGAGTTATATGGCAGGGCTTAAACGTTCATAAAATAAAAAAATATTACAACATTCGTTCTAATATTTTGGTGTTAAACTGCTGTGTTTCATTCTCTGGTTTTAGGGTGTTTTACCGTCAACTTCAACTGGGAGTGACAAATAAAGAGCTTGAAGAAAGCACGTTTTATTTCTGATTTGGAGAACTGTGCAAGGGAGAATATATTCTTTTCATCAAAATGATGCTCTACATCAGCGGTCCCCAAACTTTTTCCTGTGAGGGCCGCATAAGCTTTCGCTTCTGTGATGGGGGGGCCGGGGTCAGTCTGGAACAGAAAAAGGGTGACCGCAAGAGTACGGAAATGTAAAAATGGATTGTTTTCCAGAAACCCACACAAAATGAAGCCGCCTCTTGACAGATGAGACTGACAGACGTTTCTTTGCGCTGAAAGAAACAAAAACATCGTTTTTCCACTTTGGGTTAAATACCCTGCATTCTATTTTTCTCTTACCGAACCTTTTCGCCATGATCCCGTTCTCTGAGAGAGGGGCCAGTTTCGGATTTTTTTTTTCTGGCGTTGCCAGATAACGGCACAGAAAGATGCACCAAATGTCACCTTATTGTATCTGTTTATGAAATAGTTGCTAATTAATAGTTAATAATGAAAACGGTTCAGAACTAAGGACCATTTTATTGCAAAAGCCCAACTTTATGATCAAAGACAAATCCACATCGATGAAAAATAAATCAAAATACTCTGTGGTATTTTCAGGGGGCCGGACCAAATGCGGAGGCGGGCCGGATCCGGCCCGCGGGCCGTAGTTTGGGGACCAATGCTCTACATTAAAAAAAAAAAAAAAAAAAAGGCTCCCACGACAGCAAAATAACGATAACAGGTAGCAAATCTCTCAACCTCCACCACTTATTCAATACAGGCAGCATGCCACTAGACCAGTTAATTGTCAAACATATCAGTAGAAGAAATTCTTAACATTTCAAACGGCAGACGAAGTACATGATTGTATATGACGGAAAGACTCAGGTTTTTAAATTAATCCAATTATGACTGTGAATAAGAGTCCTCACCTTGTTCAAAGCACCAGGTTGTTGTCCTCTGATGCCTGCCTGAACCCCGCCTCCCTGTTGCTGCAACGTTTCAGCCAACAGGTTGCTGTTGCCGCCCATCCCTTGATTTCCAAAGCCCATCCTGGGAGAGCCATTCATCACCTGGTTCCCCATCATGCCTGGTTGCGACTGTCCGTTATTTCCTTTCTGCTGTGCCGCCATCATGGCCCTGTTCATGCCACCCATCATTCCGGCGACGGCATTCTGCTGCATCATGTTCGCCTGCTGCTGGGGGGAGAGGTGTTGTTGTCCTTGCCCCATTATCTGCTGAGGTACCTGCCCAGGGCATGCCTTCATGTTTGCCATGTGTTGTCCAATGGCGGTAGGGCCTCCCGCGCTCCCCAAGGCCCCTTGGTGTCCCTGCGGGGTGGACGTAGGTCCCCCTGAACGCAACAGCTCTGACAGCTGTTTATGCTTGGCCACCGCATCCTGACCGCCGCCGATGCCTCCGGCACCTCCTCCTGGACCGAGCCCAAATCCCATCCCTCCTCCGGGGCCTCCGCTGCCTCCTCCTGGACCGAGACCACCTGGGCCTCCCCCAAGGGTGGTGTGCAACTGGTTGAGATCTCCCCCATTGACAAGGCCTGGTTCGTTAGCGCTGATGAGCTCATCTGGAAGGTCATGCTCCAAGTCAAACAGTGAGCCAAAATCTGAAACGGATCAAAAAAATTTGGATATGTGAAGGTGGCAAATCAAGGAAAATACAAAAAGCTTTCTCAGCCACATTGTAACGTGCTAACCCTTACATTTGTTGTTGTTGTTTGTGACAGTGAACATAATATAAGCACACAAAGCACATTGCTCCAGGTGAAGGCTAAGTAGTATGTGGAAACACACCACAAAATGTCTTGTGAACATGCCCCCCCCCCCGCACCAAAAACATACCTAATAAAAGCATTAACTCAGTATGTACAGCCTTTGTGTTTAACAGCAAAATGAAATGGCAGAAAGCTGAAAAAAATTATTGCACTCAAAATTTGTTAGAAATTCTGACCAAAACGGGTAGTGCTAGTCCCTTACGAGACAGAATTGCTTGAACATGAGTATGCTTTCTGGTTTTCTCATTACAGCTTATGTTACTTTGTCAGCTTCTTATATTTTACATAAATCAATCAGAGGTACGTTGGCGATATGCATGTATAGGTCCATCTGCACTACATATTTAGTGTTGATTTGAACATTCCACATTCGTGTCTTCACTGCTATTGTGTATGGACCAAAACTACATTACTGCCATTTGCATCGTGTAATTCATATTTAGTGTAGTTTTTGTACGATTGATATATCGCTTCCATTTTTTTCCGTTTCATTCTTTAAACACCAAATTGCAGTCGTTTCTGCAGTTTCAACGACAATGAAAGCTTTCTCTACTATTCTGATATACATTCCCACCAATTCACATGTCCACTTGTTGAGCATCCATTTCAGTTAGCAGAACCCTAACTTTGAAGTCATTTTGATGGTGTGCGTCCTATATTGTGCTCCCCAAAGCAATTTAACACAATGTGAGGGGAAGAAAATGCATGACATTTTCTGAAACGGTCTTAACATGACGAGAGAAGTTATTTTGTTGTCAACAAACTATTTGCCGTAATCTGAATGTACTTTAACTGTAGAATACAAAGTATGATGACTGTGTGTAATGGCTGAACCACTTGGCTACCGAAGGTTGACACGACAACCAATCCAATGTCACATTAATAGAGCAAAAAAAAAAAGAACACGAAGAGGTTGCTACAGAACTGACTTTAATGCACGTTGGGGTGTCAACGTGCCAACCTAATTTTGATGCTTTGGACATGGCGCTGTCCATACTCCATGCTCCTCAGTTTTGGCGATCAGGCCACTTTTCCAGCTGCTGCCATAATCCATCCACAAAAACACCCCAGCTATGACAATAAATCTAAGTACCAGTAAAAAAAAATAATAATAACAAACTCAGGAAAAAGGCCCATCATGTCGACAACCTCTGCTTTTCGTGAACAACTTTAACGGTTGCTAACAACCAGGGGGAACTCAGGTTTGTGATGAAGGGGAGGGAACAGATTTGTTTCAAACGCTAGCAAGATTTCGACTTCAGTAAAACAAGGCCGGCAGTAACTGGCTTGTTATCTGTGTAATAAAGTATTTCGAACGGCACCACTTGAGTGTGTATTCAACTTATGATAAAGCCCGGCGAACGAGGCAATTGGACACGGGACGGTCCAGTCTTCAGTTAGGTAGCTTAGCAAATGGCTAACGGGGTTAGCTCCGGCTGTAATGGTTGGAAGCATGCGAGCTAGCTGGGAGGGCTCCTCCATGACTGCTCCGCACGTCCGACACATACGCTACTAGCACGGCTAACGTTAGCCAGCTACGACAAAAACACAAGAGGAATCCCGCGTCTTCGCCCAATTCCAGGCGCAAGAAAACGGGCGAAAAAATCCAAAGTTAACAAATAAGACAGTCACCGGTGATATATCGAAGACGTACGTACCGTTTCCATCGCTGGCAGAAGCGGAAAGTGCCGGAGAGGAGAGTTTAGGCCTCTTGGCTGAAGGCGGGCCAGAGTCCAGAACGTTCTCGGCCATATTTTTTTCGAAATAAAAATATATAAAGTATCCACAATTGCAAACGATTTCACGCTGTCAGAAGCTGATTCCTTTCCGTTTCCAATATTGCGACTTTTCCCCCTCCTTTGGGGGGATTAAGAGGGGGAAAGTCCCGTGTAGAAATTACTCCTCTTCCCTGGGTTCGCCTCTCGATTTCAGCCTCGGCGTATAATCAACCCCCCTCCTCCCTCCCTCGTCGGATTTTTTGTTCTTTATAAATTTCTGCCAGCGGAGGAGGAGGGGGTCGGTGAAAGTAACGAGGGGAAAACGCACGCAGCGGCTTCCCCCTAAACTTGGACAGCTTCTTCGGGTGTAAATAAAGTGTCCCCGGGTCTCTCGTCCATGGCTGCATCCGTCATTTCAGCCTCCTTTCCAGCGGAGTCTGACTGGAGATAATGTCGGGTAGAGACGGCTCGTTTGCCTGCCAAGTGATGGTGGTGCCGCTGGTGGGAGCGGGTGAGGATGAGGTGTTGTCAGTTTCACAAAATAAATACAAGTAAACATGCAACAAAAGAAATTGATTTCTCTCAATGCAATGGTGGCGGGGAAAAAAAACTTTAACCCCCTTTACATTAAAAGCTGATTTTAAATAAATGCTTCGGACTTTCGAAACCTCCTTTCCTTATGATTTGTGTTAAGAACAGTTGATCTGATTTCTCGTGGACCCGTAGAATAAATACATTAAGACAGCAATTACTTTTCATTGGACCAAAGCGGCTGGGCTTCACACAAAATAGATTTCATTCTGAGATTCCCGTGCAGCTCTCTAAAATGAATTGTTCGGTTATTTTTTTTCTATTCTTATTTATGTTGATATTATTATTTTCAATTGTAATTGACTGTTTGTTTTAAAGACATTCCCTGTTATCACCAGTACCTCGTATGAAAATCTACACTGTAGGAGGTGTTGTCAGAAAAAAAATCCAGGAATGATGTCACAGAGGTATATTTCAAACCCAAACTACAACCTACAAATGTTCACCTTCTATATGGATCAGATTATCAATCAACAAAGACATTATTCTCCATTTGCTTGGTTCAGTGAGGAGGAAGAGGTGGATATTCACAACAACCTGAGCATCTGACAGTTCCTGGCAGAGAAGAACATCACTGTGCTGGAGAACGGATGGCGCGACACTGGGGCCCCCCCAGCATTTTATTTGATCATCTAAAATATATTGATAAATTATTTTCATGCATTTTGAAAATTTAATATGGGCTTTCTGAAGTGCCCACGTGGCAATATCCTTCACACAATGATGCCATTTTTTAATGCAGTGCTGCCTAAGGGTTTGAGGGTCGTGGGCATTTAATGTTCGTTTTCGATCTTGCAGCTCGTGTGGAGAGATTTTTTTCCAGATTCTCGGATTGTTTTGATCTTATAGACCATAGAAAAAATCTGTAACTTCCTTCCATCCTTAAATGTGAACCACTGAGCCTTTCTGCGATACTCTTTTTATACTCAATTATGACACTCGTCTGTTTCCAATTCATCTGTTCACCAGCAGAATGTTCCAAACAGTTTTTTGTTTGTTTGTTTTAGCATTCCTCAACAATCCCGGTCATTTGTGGCCTCTGCCCCAGCTTTTTGGGGACCTGTTGTAAAAAACAAATTTAAAATGAGAGAATACTGCATTGGCAAAAAAAAAAAAAAAAAAAAAAACTCAATTCAGGAGAATGTAGGTTGAAAAGGATTTGCAAATCATTGTATAGTCTTTTTAATTACATTTTACACAACATTCCAACTTCATTGAAATTGGTAATTTGAGATTAATTCAAAAAGACACAATCTATTCTTTTTAAAATCAATTTTCATGTCCTCAAGGTGCCCTACCATGGTAGACAACTAGTCTGCACGTCCGCCTCACAGTGCAGAGGTCATGGGTTCAATCCCGGCTGCGGCCTTCCTGAGTGGAGTTTGCATGTTCTCCCCGTGCCTGCGTGGCTTTTCTCCGGGTACTCCGCTTTCCTCTCACATTCCAAAAACATGCATGGCAGGTTACTCGGAGACTCTAACTTGTCCCTAGGTGTGAGTGTGAGCCGGATGGTTGTTTGTCTATGTGTGCCCAACGATTGGCTGGCGACCAGCTCAGGGTGTACCCCGCCTACTGCCCGAGGACAGCTTGGATAGACTCCAGCAAGCCCGCAACCCTCGTGAGGATAACAGGGTTCAAGAATGGTTGAATGGAGGGATGTTTTTCATGTAGTAGGTACGACGACAGTGAAGATGTTTCTTGTGTGGACGTCCATTCTAGAATGTCAGTACTGCTCTGGAAGGAATCATTGTCTGTACTGTCGTCTATTTACCTTCAATACACAAGGGAGGTCCCGATGCTTGTTCTTTTACTTACTTTGATGCATTTGCAGAGCTGATGTCAAGCCAATGAGGTCATCAAGAGCAGCAGCTGGTGGAATGTAGCAGTCACAACATCACTGATAACATTCATCAACGAGAAATGGTCGCTGACAACTACATTGTAACCCACCATCTGGATTGTGTCACACACTGCAGTCCACAAGTGGATCAAAACATGATTGAAGTGTAGATAGTGGCAAACTCAATTGATACAAATGAACAGATTCCGTAGTTCAGCGTAGCTAGTCTGCAAAATCAGAATCAGTGATGCCAATTTAGCAATTTTCTCGCTATAATTAGTGACCTTTTCAAACAGTCTCACAACCATGTTTCAAAAAGGCGACCAACAAGTTTAATTACCAGACAGCACGTTTGGCGGAACAACAGGTCGCCTACAAACCTTTTTCACGTTTCTCATTAAGAATGGTGGTTCATCTTTAAAAACAATTACAGTACGTGCATTTACAGTGAAAATAGTTTTGATTATTGAAACAATCAGTCGGGTGTGGTATTTTCATTTGGATGGCGTGAGCACAGGCAATATTCGAAAGATGCCCAGCAAATCTTGTTTTCTGCTATTTCGGCTTTAATTCCATAATTGTTTATTCCATATTTATTTCACGCCAAATCCCACGCTCTCCCGCAAAGCAAGTGGCCTCGCGAGAATACAGTCAAGCGACAACGATGACGCAAAACGTCTGCGACCGCCTGTGTATCCTATCTGCCGGTAAACAACTCGATCGAACCATTTCTCTAAGTAACTTAAAAATAAATATAACATGCAACGAGTTATTACGATCATGTGAAAATATTTCGTTTGGAGGCGATCAATCCAACGACGCAAACAATTAGCGATGCGCTTTGTGTGAGCACAGCACTAGTTACTTTAGGTTAAAATAAGACTACATTTATACTGTGATAATTACAATATACCTGTAGTCCTATTTTACAGTGAAATTATTTCCGGAGCCTGACCTACTGCCTGCAGCATAGACTTGTTGGTTATCAACACGTGAAAACTGCAAAGAATGGTTATTTTTCCCTGTGAATTTAACCCACGTGGAGGAATTATTCATCGTTAATTTTGACTAAATGAATTACGTGATGTCTATCGTGTTTACTCGTTGCTTGTTAAATCCTTGTTTCGCTGCACGTGTCATACACGATTCTTAAAACAGTGTAACACAAAAGCATTCTGTTTCATTCACAGAATTTAAGAACATTGCGCCTGAAAGAAGGATGTTGCGGAGTTAAGACTGCCGACAACCATATTCGATTAGCAGAATACAGCATGTCTTCCCACTGTGTGGCGTACGGATGTGGCAAAACTGCGGAGAACGACGTGACACTTTTTCGATTCCCCAAAGACCCCGAGGAATTTCATAAATGGGAGAAGCAGGTTCAGCGTACTCGAAGCAATTGGTTCGCCTCACCCAACTGTCACCTCTGCAGTGATCATTTTGGTAAAGACTACTTTGAGTCCATATCACCCTTCGGGGTTCCGAAACTGAAACCCGGGGCGGTTCCCACTGTGTTTGTCCGCCCGCCGTGCCTTCCTGCTATCAAACACGAGAGGATGAATGCAGAACCAAAAGAATGCAATATTACAGTGAGTTGTGGTTGTTTTTGTTTAGATTTGTTCACTTTACACTCCACAAGGTTCTAAAAAAGATTTCCTTTCTGCGTCTTTTTCTCAGACTCCTTCACAGACAAAAAGCAATGAAATAGTACCATCAGGGTCACATCGTACAGATGGGCCAAGTGATGACGAACGTCAGAAACAAGGAGAACAAGAAGAGCAGGCTGAAGAAGAAACAAGTTAGTGCATACTAGAATGAGGGAAAGCTTAAAAAATGGGATATTAAGATATTTAAAATTGCTTCTTTTTTTTCTACAGCGGTTTGCGAGATGTGTGGCGCAACTGGCTGCAGTAGCAGCTTTTACTCAAAAAGCAAGCGTTTCTGTAATATAACCTGCGCACGCTCCTTTGCTTCCCGCTTCAGGAAGGCAGCTGGACTTACACGCCTGCAGGTAAGAAATAATGTGCTTCTGTCAACAAAAAAAGTAATCTTCTACAAATTGAAATCACAATGTCTATTTTTTAACATTACAATGCTCCCTTTCCTGTAACTCACTCCTTCAGTTCGTTAACTTGTATGTCAATCCACATTCACTTGGTTCGGATGCTTCACCGTTTACAGAGTTGACCAACTCTGAAAATTGACTGACTGTACCTCTTTTTCTGCAGGAAAATCCCCTTGCGAAAAAGCCCAAAGTCTTGAGCAAATTTACCAAAGCTCGCTTGGCAGAACTGGATGGTGAGGGCTGCACATGCAAACACACACAGACTCATCTGGTGATTGTACAAACTGGTCAATGTACTCACGCTTTTTCCTTGAATATATACAAAACTATTTTTCATACAAGAAGTCGTACTTTTTTTTCCATAGTTTGGCTGGTCCTGTGACTTATCCCAGAGTACTTTTGTTCCTCTAGAAGATTAATTTTCTTTCTCTTCTGCAGCACCGGTTGCTATTTTTGATTGGGGTGACTATTTGGAGAAGGAAACGTCCTTGGGGGCGTCCGTCTCCTGCTTCAGACACGTGAGTGCATTAAATACAGTGGAATCTCAAATTGTGAGCACCCCAAAAGCTTTTGTTTTGGATTATTGAAATATAAATATGCAGTACGAAAATAGTTTTTCTGGCTTCCGCAGGTTCCCATGTGTGCCCAATGGGACGACATCAGTGTTGGAATGAAAGTAGAAGTCCTGAACAGCAATGCAGTCCTGCCCACGAAAGTTTACTGGATCGCTACTGTCATACAAGTTGCAGGTGCATACGGCGTTCCCTCTATGTTGTAAATTTGGAGTATTCTCATTTTGTAACACTACGTTAAAAGTGTCTAATATATTGTCTTTACTCTTGCCAGGATACAAAGCCTTGTTGCGATACGAGGGCTTCGAGCATGACAGTAGCCGCGATTTCTGGTGCAGCCTCGTTTCGGGTGAGCTGCACCCCATCGGGTGGTGCGCCATGACCGGCAAGCTCCTGGTGCCTCCACAAGGTGAGCATGCTAAGCGTACACTCGAGTGTGGAACCTCCCAAATAATATTCAGTGGTACCTTGACTCTCAAGTTTAATTTCCAGCCAAGGTGGCTGACTAAATGTGTCTTGTAGATGTGGCCAACATCCTTGACTGGAAAGAGTATCTGATGAAAAAGTTGGTGGGGGCCCACACGCTGCCTGTTGAGTTCTACCTCAAGGTAAAACTAGTGAAAAGAGACATACTGTACGTACTCCTTAGTATAATAGTTTGTAATGCTTTTCAGTCATAGTCCACAATGTAGCGTGTGAACACCGAATGAAACGGGGGTTGGACTTGTTTCCACAATGTGCGCCTTTCTTCCTTTAAGCTGAGCGAGAGTCTGAAGCAGGAGTCCTTCAAAGTGGGCATGCGCGTCGAGGTGGTCGACCCCAAATACGTCAGCCGGACCCGCAAGGCCGTCATCGCATCCATTACTGGCGGGCGCCTACGCTTGTTGTACACGGACCAGAGCGACTCCCCTGAAAACGTCATTACGGATTTCTGGTGCCACCAGGCTAGTCCTCTCCTGCACCCGATTGGTTGGTCCAAACAAGTGGGTCATGACATCAAAACACCCAGTGAGTCACCCAATTTTAATAATTGTTTACTCTTTAGTATGGATGTAGAATTAGACTAATTTATTACCATTGGGTTATTATTTTTTGTGTGTGTGCGTCACAGGTGTGAAATCTCCAGGTGCTGGTTTGAAGGGTAATTGTGACAGTACATACAACCTCTTTAAAAAGGTAAACTGCAACCCCCCGTTGCTGTGTATGCTGTAACAGTAATCGTAATAAAACAGTGCGTATGTTGTTGCTGATTTTTGAAAGAATGCCCTGTTGTTTAAAAATTGCTCCAAAATTAAGTCCCTCACATGTCATCTCCAGCCTAGATTTGTCTTCATGGAAGGATGTTTTTTTGAGGAGGGAATGAAGATAGAGGCCATCGACCCTCTAAACCTGGGTAGCATCTGTGTGGCAACTATATACAAGGTAAAAATAAATAAATAAAAAATGCTAACCACTCTGTAGTCTGCACAAACATATAAAAGACACGAACGTACCTTTTCGCAGGTGCTCTCAGACGGCTACCTGATGGTCGGCTTCGACAGCGGGCCATCGCTGGTTTCGGACTGGTTCTGTTACCACGCCTCCTCTCACGCCATCCTACCCAAAGGCTTCTGCAGAAAGAATAACATCCCTCTCACCGTGCCGCGAGGTAATTGGGAATTTCATCATGGCCGAAAAACTTCATCGAAAAGCCAAGCTATTGGATCAATCTTAATTGAGTACTTAAATGAGCCCAGGAGGACATTACTGATAAAGGATCCTTGCATCTGAACGGATCAAAGCAGTGTTTCGAATATTCATGTGAATGCTTCACAACAAATAGATGAATAGTTTTCTTTGTTCGCTGGAGTCGTAATAAGATAACAATCCCGAGTGTTAACCTGACAGGTTTTGATCCCAAGACCTTCACCTGGGAACATTACCTGAAGGAGACCAATTCAACAGCTGCACCTCCACATCTGTTCAACACTGTAAGGAATGATGAAGATCAACTTTTAAAATCGCTGAACGCGCCGCCGCTCTCAACTTGAATTCACGACAACCGCGCGCGTTTCTGCACCTTGCGCAGGACTTCCCGGGTCACGGCATCTCCCCCGACGTGAAACTCGAAGCGGTGGACCTGATGGAGCCGCGGCTGGTGTGCGTGGCCACGGTGAAGCGTTGCGTGGGACGCCTGCTCCTCATCCACTTCGACGGCTGGGACGATGACTTTGACCAGTGGGTCAACTACGAGTCCCCTGACCTCTACCCCATTGGATGGTGTGAGCTCATCGGCTACCAGCTCCAGCCGCCCCCTGGACTCGGTAAATGCTTGCAATGCAACAATGGTCTTAAGTCTTTACATACATACATAAATACGGACTAAACCGACTGTGGCGCTTTCGGTGTCCCCAGTAGTGGAAAACCAAGCGGTCCAGGCAAAGAAGCCAAAGGTGCCTTTGTTGAAGAAAAAAAGTAAGCCCTCCTACTTGCCGTGGTTCATTTTGTTTTTCCGACATGTGTTCAGACCAATGCTTCATGTTCCTTTACCATAGAGCGGAGGAACGCAAAGAAGCGCTCGCACCTTCTTCCTCACGCAAAAGAGGACAATGGCGACGACGGCTACGACGATCAAAAGCCGCCTTCGGGCAATGTGACCGTCTCACCGCCGTCGACGACGAAAAGGAAAACGGCTCTTCCAAACCTGCCCCCGGTTCAGCCCAAAGGAGAACCGGAAGAGCGGGAAAGTAAGTGAACAGAAGCCGGATGAATATTTTGTAGCCGTATGTATCATATTTATGGCCGCCAGCTGACATGATTGCATCTCTTCAGTCGCTACAGTGGAAGTGAAAGTGGAGGAGGTGGAAATGGAGACCCTGATCTCCAGTCAAACTCCAACATAAGGCTGCAATTCAAGAAGCCTTACAAGAGGGATTGCGGAACATCAGGTGATGCCTGGTGGTTTTTATGTATTTATTTTTTTGTTTAACCTTTCTCCAGAAGAAAACATGCTTTTGTGCTGAGGCCCACAAGTGGAAATGAGGGGACCGGACGCAATAGGCTGGGATGGAATCACAGATTGTAATGATTGTAATGGATTTTTTTCTTTGGTTTATATTTCAATTAATTTTTAAAGAAAATGAGGTTGACTCAATTGTGTGTGCTTGTGTGTAATTTCTTTTTTAAAATCTGTGTTGGTGGGGGGAGCGCAAAAGCAGGGGCCTTGCACAGTGTGCTATTCCATTTTGGATCGCCACTGCTCTTCGCTAACAGCCGAAAGTGGAAGTGCAGTACTGCTCACTTGGAGACATGTTTTCCGAAATAAGCAGATAACAGAAGACTTACTTGGATGTTTTATTTCACACTTGATGGGCGGGCAGGCACCCCACAGAGAGACGATATGTATTTGCAAATCTGCGCAGTGCAGTTTTGCCAGCATGAGGCCAATTGTCAGTTCTGTATTCATGACCACTGCAAATGCTCGTGCAGGTGTCAAGCTTCGGTCCTCGAGGGGCCGCTATCCTGCATGTTTTCCCTCTTCCAATGTACCGGATTCAAGTGATCAGCTCATCGGCAACCTCTAAAGGAGCCTGATTAACGATCCTGATCATTTAAGTTGAAAGAAAAAAAACAACAAACAAAACATGGCCGTCATTGATAATGTGCATCTAAGGCTATGAAGACTGACTGAATGCTTGTTTTCATCTGAGAACAGACTGCAAACTTGAAACGTGTAGTTTTGGTTTAGTAAGCACACAGCATGTTCACACCTTGCTCAGTCTCTTTGTTTTCTTGGCTGCTTTCGTCTTTGGACTCTTGCGAAGTTTGAAGTTGCTTTTGAGCATCTTACCCTGCATTACACTGCCGCCGAGGTGCGCCGGCTTGGGTTTCGTGGCCTTCGGCGTCTTGGCGCGTTTCGGGGCAATGCCGGGAACAGAGGGGAGGGCTTCGCCTCCCGGACAGGCCTTGAAAACATGGACGTCTTTGACTCTGCGACCCTTCAGCTCAGGCGGGTTGGCACAGGTGGCTCGCACCTTGAGGTTGACTTTCTCAATCCAGCTAGGAGGAGATTAAAGGGAACATATTGAAAATGTGGGATCTGCCACAAAAAGGTGAGAGTGATTTCGGATTGACAAATCTATTATGCCAAACCACCGATCTAGTCTAGATTCACGGGTGCCAAATCATTCATATTAAACTTCAGTCAGCCCCAAACAATGAATAAATTGAGCAAAAAGTTGTCATACAGGCGTAGTGGCAGCAGAGGGCAGTCGCACATCAGAGGGTTGTCGGCCAGGTTGATGACCTCCAAGGAGGTGAGCGGATGGAGGTCCGGCACCTCTTCCAGTTGGTTACCCTCCAGGAAGAGACTCCTCAAACCCGGACCTAAGCCTGCCAAGGAATTCTGCGACATCTGGTGGGAGAGGAGGTTAAAAAAAAAAGATGAAACCCGGAGATTCAGTGGGTCTGGCCATGTTGAAAGTCATCCATTCAAACTCAATAAAAATCATTTCTGAGGACACGACGGGAACAAGCTCCACTCACCTTCTCCAATCCCATATGATCCAAATAAAGCTCCCTCAGTGAGTTCCCCAACGGCTGGAAAGCATTCGGTCCCACCCAGCGAATGACGTTCCCTGACAGTCTCAGGTCCTTCACGTTCCCCAACTTGCTCAAGGCTTCAGTGGGCACTTCCTTTAGTTTGTTCCCTGCCAGGTGGAGCGTATCGAGGTCAGCGGCCTGCTCCAGAGCCTTAGGTGACACGTGGTCAACGGCGTTCCCGGTGAGGTAGAGGGCTCTGAGGCTCTCGGCGCCATTCAGGGCGTTCGCCTCAAGCTTGGCAATGGAGTTGTTTTCCAAATGAAGTGCAAGTAGTCCCGGAAGCAATTTGAAGGCTCCTTTCGGGAAGACGCTGAAGTTGTTCTTCTCCAGGTGGAGGTAAGTCAGCTGAGGGAGTCCTGTGAAGAAACGGGAGAACTCACGGGGTGGGCCAACCCTCATTCCATTCCAAAATTGCCCCCTGCATTTGACTCTCATACTAAGAGATCTGTTTACGTTTGTGTATTCCAAATACCTTTAAATGCTTCAGGGCTGAGGGATGAGATGAGATTTTCCGAGAGGTACAAGTAAATGAGGCCCTTCATGCCATTGAAGGCTCCGTTCTCCACCTCCACGATTTTGCAGCGCTGCAGGTGCAGCGACACCACCTGGGACACGCCGGGGAAGCTGTTGCTCGGGATGTAGTGGAAGTTGTTGCCGCGCAGGTCCAGGAGGCGCGTGTCCGGAGAGAAACCCCGAGGAACTTTGGTGTGACCGCGGTTCTCACAGGAGGAATGGTGCGCCTCGATCTGATATCATGCAAGAAATGGGGAAGTTAAAAATATTCTCCTTTCTTACCTCATTAGCCCATCTATGGCGTTTCCCATTCTGTGTTAGCATAGAGCTAGGTGACTTAAACAGAAGATTATCTGATTCTTTTATATACATGATGTGTAACTCTGTTTGACTGTAAACTTTAACCGGGAGTGGCAATGTGCACCTTGAAGCCTCTTTTTTTGAAAAACTTGTCACACAAATGTTTGCTCTCAAATTAAAGCAAAAAGGCAACAGAAATCCGCACTTGTATCTTAAGGGACCACTCTAGATGGTATTTTCACTGACTTTTAAGTCACGAAATGAAGCTCCTTGGCTCATTAAAGGTTACATACACTTGCTCCAGTTACTCTTTAATTGAAAAAGAGCAAGAAATGACACATTGAGTGACGTTCCTTTCATAATAGCCGGGCTCACCTCACAGACGCAATTTGCGGGACATTTGACTTTGCTCTCCGGCTCCTCGGTGGGTGGCGGCGCTCTTCTATTTGCTTCCTCAAACTCCGCCTTCAGCATGGCCTCCTGAGTCTGACAGCGTAACTCCGGAGGGTGGACGGCCTCCAGCATTTCTCCGGAGAGATGTGAAGGTCCCGCGCATGTTCCCACCAGCTTCACCTTACTACGGATGGCCCACTCCCTGTAACACAGCGGAAAATAAAAATCCAGAGTGGAGTCCAGAGAGATTGGTGTGCTGAGAGGGGCTTGCTGGTACCTGAGCGGACGCATGTAGCAGTTACAGTAAATGGGGTTTCCGGCCAGGTGGAGCCGTGCCAGATTCGGGGTGCCATCCGAGAACGGTTGGATGACACGGAGCTGGTTGTGGCTGAGATCCAAGTGGGTGAGGCCGGGGGACTTGGATACGGCCGTGTTGGCCAGGTCCTGGAGGGACATGTGGTCCAGGAAGAGGTGACTCAGCTTGGCCATCGATACGGACTCCTCACCCAGGTACGTCATGGGGTTGTAACCCATGTCCAGGCGGGTCACTCCTGGCAATCTATCCAAAGAGGGTTCCATGTTATTGTCAGTATCTGACTAGATTGAACCACTGCCGATTCATTAATACAACTATTAAGTTCGTTCGTGTATTTATTCTTTATATTTTGGGGGGAGCCTGTACTCAGCTATTTGCGGAATCGGAACATATTATGTGGCTATTTTGTGCAATGGCCTAAAACGCCACAAGATGGCGCCAAAGCAACACATTGTAAAAACATGCCATATTAATTAATGTTGAATACAATATTGCAATATCAGAATTGCAATGTCTAAAATGTACCTCAAGACATTTTTATTGTCATTTATTATCATGATACGGTTATTGATATAGCGCTTTCACAACAGCCTTAGCGGTAAAATGAATTAAATGCATTTTTTAATGCAACAAAAAAGCAGCCTCAATTTATTCTCATATACTGTTGTTTATTATTTTATTTAACTGTTTTGTTAAACGCTTTGTTACAGCTGCAGCTATTGTGAAAGCGCTATATAAATCAGGATGTATTGTATAGCATATATCAGAAAATGGATGAGTTTTGAGAGCTTATTCACTTTATAATGGTCTAAATCCTTGGAATTTTAGCCGTTCAACTGTAAATATTCTTAGATTTCTGTAAAATTTCTTCCATGAAAGCTGAGTGATGATCTGATTTAGTCGTTGCCATTATACTGTATCATCACCCAGCTCTAATGTGAGCCCACCTGGTCATGGTCTCGGTTGGGAAAAACTGCAGCTCGTTGTGGTCCAGACTGAGCCGATTCAGCGTGAACAAGCCCGCAAAGGCTTCGATGTCCAAGTAGTTGAGAGAGTTGTGACTGAGGCGAAGCCACTTGATGTTCTGCAAGCCCTGTCGGGGAGGAGAGACAATCCATCTCTTTTGACGTTCACGCGGCAGTGCATGAGGCTGTCGTCGTGCTTACCTGGAAGGCCATGTTTGGGATGTAGACGAGCTGGTTGTGCGTAAGCGAGAGCAGGTTGAGGAAGCCGAGCTGCGAGAACGCTCCGGGCTGGATCTCCTCAACGCGGTTCCGGTCAATCATGAGCTGCTTCAGCGAGGATAGACCGTCGAAGGACTCCTGTATGTCACAGAGCAAAGCTTAATTGGTTAATTACTGTATTTTGACCCAGCAAATTGCATTTTGTGTACTCGAGTTGTTGGAAATGTAACATTTTCAGATAAATAAACCATTTCGAACAAGCACTGGGTCAGGTATTGCACCCAATTTGGGTTACGTTGAGCCCAGGAATTTTAAGAGGGCATGGATTGGCCACCTGGTAGAGGATGTCAATGTTGTTGCTTGCCAGGTTGAGGAAGACCAGGCGGCCGAGGCCTCGGAACGCTCCCTCCTTCACCCTACGGATGTTGCAGCGCTGCAGAGATAGGTGAGTGAGGTACGGGGTTTGTCTGAAAGCTCCGGTGGGGAGTTCCTGGATGTCATTCCCTCGAAGGTCCAATTTCACTGTAATCTACGCACAGAGGAAAGCAAAGTGAAAATCTGCAAGTGAGTGTTACTGGCATCACTCATTTTGGTACCAAAAGATGACTTCGGTCCAAAAGAAGTTCTTCAACTCACTTCAACTGTTCCTGGTCACCAAAATTGGCAAACATGCAAATGGAGAATTGATACTATTCGTACCTCGTCCACAGTGGGAGGAACCTCGGTCAGGTTCTTGTTGACGCAGGTGACGGTGAGCTGAATCTGGTCGCACACACATTGCTTCGGGCATTTTGCAGGGTGCGCCGCGGGGAGGAAGAGGAACGTAAGGCCGATCAGCGGAAGCAACAGGGTGTCAGGAGAGAGCCGGGAGTACATCTGAAAGCGCCAAATAGGAGGGTTTTTGTCAAGCGTGCTAAATGGAGAGCGAGACACAGGCGGGCTTTATTTTAGAACATGAACAAAATGAGCTGGGTTCTTAGGGAGAGGATACAATGTAGATTGATTGACATTATGAGCCAGGACTGCATTTGATGGTTAAAATGAATGTGACTCTACACTTTAAGGGGTGGGGCTCTCAGAGGGGGGTGGGGGGGATTAGTGCCACTTTGGCAAGATGAGCCAGCCACAGTGCTCACTGGAATGCCTTAAAACCACATTCCCATGTTGGATCAACCGCCTTGATCCTCAACAATGGGCTCGGAAATCTCCACACGAAGAAATTTGGAGTCGCCGACGGTGTAACGTTCACTCGGCCGACTTTGGTGCAAGCTGCGGGTTCCATTTCCATTCAGTAACTGTGTGAAAGGTGGTCTGTCTCTATTAGTGGCCTGTGATTGACTGGTCACTAACTCAAGAGTCGGCTGGGATGGGGTAAAATTCACCAGTGAACCTAATGAGGACAAGCGATAATTTAGAAATTCAACTTTTCGGTGTCCTCACATCATGACAAAAACATCTAATTAATGTTTTGTTACAAGGGAAAGAGAGAGAGAGAGAGAGAGAGAGAGGCCCAAGAAATGAGAGCCGGGGGAATTTCCTCCGCCTCCAGGAATATTTGGGCGCATCCCCCCCACCCCACCTGAGATCAACAGTGCTGACCGCAGAAGGAGCACGCATGCAGACTCGCCGGTTGTGCACAAAGACGCCCAGTGTCTCTCCCGAGAAGCCGGTGCCAAAAAGGGTTTTGCACTGAATGTGTGCGCTTGAGCAAAAGGGGTAAAAGTGTGCATCAACTCTGCCGCATCGCCGTCTTGCTCACTAACCTGCGCTAATTTCAGTTAGTACTAAAGTCACAAAGTTAATATTTGGGTGAAAAACACGTCTAGGCTATAAATATTAAAAACAACAGTAGTGAGCGTGCTGTTTTGTCACCGTTGTGAAGTATATGGCACACCGTTCGTAAACTCGAAACGCCGTATATCAATCCAGATTAAACCCCCTCGCCCCGTTTTATTGACGTAGATGTCCTCAAAAAAAGTTGTTAGTATCGCACATGCGGTGACTGCTAATTTTTTAACTTCTTGTGAGTAAGAATAAGTCATATTTTCAAACAGGTTTAGGCTGTAAAGTGAACTCACCTTGGGTCCGTGCGTTTGCTGGTGGGTTCTACCGGCTGTCTCTCACGGGCTGCTGCCCCCTTCCCAATCCAAAACAAACTGGGTTTAATCCCTCGTTCACTAATACGCCCACTCTAACCCCCCCCCCCCCACCCACACACACACACGCACACACAGACCACATGGAAAAAAAAATGTGTAAACATTTCAGGGATTTGATTTCAACCCCTGAAGTGTCATATTAACATTTTCGGAGTTAAATGGTGTCCATTGCGGGTGTTGTTTTACAGAAATTTAATTACAGAGTGCATCGCACCTGCATTGCCGATTTAGCTGTGTATTGCTCATCAGTCTGCACTAGAAAATGTACCCAAGGATGTCACTGTTGTCTTTATAGGATAAAACAGCAAATGTATCACTATTGAAGAAAGAGGGGGGGAGAGATGGGTAATTTGACAACAGACAAAACCAGAGTCAGGCTTGTTGGATTAGCTCTATTTGTGAGGATTCAGTACAAGTCAACATGTTTAAAACGCAATTACAGGATATTTCCTTTTCCTTCAAATGCGCAGTTACATCAGAATTTTTAAGCACATGAGGTAATTGTGGAATTCGACATGTGATCTCAAAAGTGGAACACATGATTTTTTTAAGACTGCTGAATGACACAAAAAAAAGGATAATGTTTTCATAGGTTTTCCCTTTTCCACTTTTCCATTTTCAGAGAGAATAAGGGACGGCGACCCTGTACAGGATAGGCTGTGTTGAAATTGACATCACATTCAATTGGAATTGGGCAGTTTGGACCTTCAGTGTCAAAATGTTCTTTACGTTTTAAAAAAACGGTACACACCAACAAGAGTGAGGAACATTTGTTTTGATTGTCTATTTCCAGGGTCAAAGAGAGCTGTCAAATAATGAACTGATATGGATGTAGTAACAGTAGGGAGTGCCTCTACGAATAAAACCCTTTTGAAGCAGTGTAAAAGTGCATACTTTCAAAACAGAACAAAAAGCTGCCAGTTTACTGTAAACTTTTACCCACCTCAACAACTAACCCTCCATTTTGTTCTCCCTTCTGTGTATTTTCTATAAAAAAATATAAATCCCTCGACTGAATCAAAAAAATGAGGAGATGCCTTTAAAAAAATATACAAATGGATGGAAATCAAGTGGTGGCAGAAGCCTCTATTTTAGAGAAAATCTACCCCAGTACATCCCAGTGTGTTCGTGTGTAACCTGTTGGTGGTTAACTGGGTTTATTCAAGGCACCTCTTCTCAAGCGCGGACCTTAACCTGTCCCCGCTGCCGCTGCATGACTTGAGAGCCTCGCGATTCCTGGAGAGATGCACAGAAACGAGCGCCGCGTATAAACAAACACCCCAGAATGGCACCGTGGCATTGTGAAGATGTCGTCCCTACTTAGACAGGATGGTGTGAAGCAGTGAGGCGTGGTGCTGGGCCAAGTAGTCCTGCTGGACCGCGTGCTCCAAACACAACAACAGGCCCGGTGCAAGTGGCACTTTTTTCCTCTTCCCTTCCCCCTGAAACACACGAACAGAAATAGTGGCAAAGGAAATCTATTAGCGAGGGCTTCCTTCCCCTCACTTCAACATAGTTCTTTGGAACCATTGTGAGAGGAGGCTCTGGTGGTACCTTGAGGGCTCCTATGAGGACCAGCAGTGTGGAGAGGCTGGTGTAAGCCTGGAGAGCCGAGCCAGACAGAAGCTTCCTCAACAGCATGTCTATGAGATGGAGACATTTCTTAGCACGTCTCTCAGAGGACAAAAGACAAGTGGGACCAGATCCATCCCCAGTTTCTCCCCTAAAGTACCACCTTACCAAAAGTTTCCAGCACTGCAGTCTTCGCCACTGCTTCCTCGCTGTACAAAGAACCCACTTTGAGAAGGACCTCGACGGCCTTGTGTGGATCCAAAATGTTCACCTGATGAAAGGAAGGAATATTGTCAAGTGTACACAAAATCATGCTGTCACTCTGAATTTTTTTTTTCCCTCCCCACCTCCGGTAGCAGATGTCTCCTCATCTCTCCCAGCTCAAGAAGCTTCACGGCAGACGGGCAATCAAGAAAAGAGACGACCTCTTCCTAAGGTGTCACACACACACAAAAAAAAAAAAAAAAAAAAAAAAAAAAAAAACAGCTGTTCTTTATCTACACTCACTCACCTGCCCCAACGTAAGGTACAAAAGGCGACATTTGCCTTAACAAAGGTAACAATGCTCCATTTCTGTCCACGAGCTACAGTATTTGATGAATTCATTTATCATTGTGGTGGTCATGAACTGCACTGCATCATAAAAGACACTTCTCCGATTATGACCTACTCTTGGCAACAAATAACCCAAAATACAGAAATGGTTGGAATAGGATAAAGTTTGACACAAACAACGACTGTCGTCTTACAGGACACTGGGATTGATAAGGACTCTCTTCATTTGCTGTGGTTCCATTTTCTTTAACAAAGTCTTCTTCGTTCCAATCATGATATCCATTACTTGCATCAGCATCATCATCATCCTGTCCTTCATCGTCATCTTCTTCATCCTCTTCACCAGCTTCTCCCTCATCATCACTACGAAGAAACAACCATTGGAATTAGAGTCACTCTGAGCAAACTGCACTTACTCCATTTTTTTTTTTTTTTTACCTGAGTGAGGCCAGCATGTCTCCTTTGTCCTGGCCCTCCATCGCTCCCCTTAGAGCCTCACAGCCCTCCTCCCCGAGGCAGTTGCCTGTCACGGCCAACCGCGGACACAGACACACACAGAGACGCACAGGTCATACGCAGAAAGACAAAGACATAATCTTCTCCGTCTTGGCTGTTGAGTGCTTCATGTGTCTACCGTTCAGATCCACTTTCTCCATGTGAGGCTTGTCCAAGAGCGCCTGTGCCACCACGAGGGCCGCCGCCTCTGTGATTTCGCCAAAGGACAGATTCAGCTCCTGTCGGCAGACGTGACACAATCATGTCATACGGCAGTCTACGTCTTGTCTTGTCTGGAGACCAACATCTGAATTTTGTCATGCAGGCCAGCATCAAATCAGATTTGAACACCATTGGAGAAAAGTTGGCAAATTGGAGTTTCACTGACAGTTTTAAACCTAGAAAAAAACGTTAGAGACTGTGATTGCCTGTCAATTAGTCCAAATATTAGTTAAGCAAAAGCGTGAAAGCGACCTTGAGGACCGGCAATCCTTCTCTGAGGACTGCCGCCAGGGCGATGGCGCCTTCGCAACGGACTAAGCAGTCATCAAAGTTGATGACTTGGATGTTCCTCAGGTGCTCCAAAGCCTGTAGTGGCCGACAGGAGTAGAAAACCAGCGTTAGGAATGATTTTGTGTGATGAATGTGTTGCGAGTCGAGAGGCCTCACCTGAGCCATGGCCAACATTCCCCTCTTTGTGAAGGTGTTGTCATTGAGGTTGAGCACGCGCAGATCCGCGTTGTGTCGCATGGCCGCGGCCAAAGCCGTCACGCCCGCGTGGTTGATGCCGTTCTGCGGCATGTGGACTTCTTCCAGGCTCCCCATCAGCTGAAGTGTCACATAAATAAATCTAATTTGTTATTTCTACCTGAAGCCGGTGTATTCAAAGTCGTGTCAATCATGTAGATACTCGTACCTGAAAGGCCCTGGCCAAGGCACTGGCCCCTTCGTTTTCCAAGCGGTTCCTCCCAGCAACAAATATTCTGAGTCTGAGTGGCGTACCCACGACCAACGACTGTCTGTGGCACTCCATCAGTGCTTCAGCAAGAATCTATAGAGACCACAAAGCATTTTCATGATCAGTTCGACAAAGAAAAAACAGTGTGAAAGTATTTAGCGGTGGTTTGTCATGATTTCTCATCTCCTCCGAGCTCACCTTTCCTCCTCCGACTCCCATCCCACAATTGTTGAGTTTTAGCTCCCTCAAGGTGTGGCACGCGGCGCTTCTGAGTAGCTGATCGATCCCCTTGACGCCATCCGGTCCAAAAGCATTGTCACTCAAGTCCAGTGCGGTTAGACGGGCCCCGGCAATCATTAATCCACTACTCAGAGATCTCTGATGAAAACATAAAAAGAAATTTTAGAACTGTACTTTGCGATTCCACCGAAGCATGCTAATGCCGGCAATGTACAACATATAAAGTCATGAATGTGGTTTAGATGAGTCTTGATTCGGGGAGCTTCTCACCAGGGCCACTGGGATTTCGGAGCGTAGTCTTCCAGTGAAAAGGTCACTCCAGTAACATCTCTTTAAAAAAAAAAGAAAAAAAAAAGACAGGTGATCAATGTTACTGTCATAGAAGACCCAAGGTATATTTGTAATTCATAAATAATACTTTGCAGACACATTATGTGAAACTGGAGAATTTCCCCATGGTACCATTCACGATCTCTCACGGCACACTTGTTTGCTATGGCACCCTGGCTAGGAATCATTACAGTCTATGTATCATAGAGTCAGTGTGTAACAAAGTCATACATACGGTAAGACAAAAGTTCTTTGCCTTGATAATGTGTACCTGAAGCTGATCTTTACTTTCCAGTGCTTTGCCAATGGCTCTGGCTGCATCCACACCCAACGTGTTTCCCTCCAAGCGCAAGACTTTCAAATCCTGGTGCTGTTCGATCTCCTGGACAAGCTCCTCCACTGTAGGAGCACACATTGTAAAAAATAAACGTCTTTAATAAAACAGGGAGCATCTGATTGACATCCGTTTAGACTGGCTGGCGCCCAAACCTGATTCTGCATTGTCCATTTTAAGCCCCAGGCCTTTATAGTTTAGCTCTCCATCTCCTAAATGGGTCTTGGAAAGAACATTAACCAGCTGGGCTATGTCATCTGCAGCCATGATGTCTAAGGAGACATCCAAAGACAAGCGTTAGGTCATTGGTGATACATTTTGGACAACATGAGCAGACCAAATCTACCAGAATGACGTTCAGTTGAGTCTGTTGAACGTACAACTGACGTTCAATTCAAAAAAATGTAATAACAAAGACGCCGGGGCAGTTAGCTCAGTGGAAACTAGCAGGTGCTACTCCGGTGGGTTTATGGACAGACCCACTGGCTCTCAGCGCGCTTCGCCCACCCTTTGCCAAGAAATAATGAGTTTGATGCTCATCCATTCGTCACTATATGACGGCAGATAATGGAAGAAAGCGAAATAGCTTACCGCCGACAACGAATTCCACAGAAATGATCGCGAAAACACGCCGGCCGGTGAGTAAACGCGCGCCGGTTAATCAACGTGTAACGCAACGTTTTCCGGGTTTTCTTTTTGGTCGTTACGTCACGCAAGCGGGAAACATAATGAATTTATTTTAAATGTCCACTTTCGTCACGTTAACTAGTAACGTACATACATAACCTAAGACATTGGAAAAAAATATTTATAGATCTGCATTTTATTGTCTGTGGTAAATATAACGTTGCACCATAACGTCACACATTTCCGGGTTAAAAAAAATCCCGGCACTTTTATAGTAAGCATTCTAAGAAAAATGTAGAAAAATGACGATAAATTGTTTGACCAATACAATACAGAGTTTAAATAGAATTTTCCCATTAAGAGCTGCTTCGTTGTGGAGAAACACATTTTCTCGTGAGCACAATAAATGTTTTATTCCAAACAAAATTAAAGAAATAATCACATGGGCTCTAGAGTTCAGATGGTGGCATTTTCGAGCGACGCCTCTTTAGGCCCCCTGTTAAACTTAAAACAATATACTGTTGTGTTCTAATTATTTATTACTTCAATCTTTTGAAGCAATTTCCCCCAGCTGACCGATCAGCCACGTTTAAATATGCGACAACAATGACGTAATTGACGGTGCGCCCGAAATGATGTAAATAACGCTGCGCACGAGTGGTTTTCTAAAACTATTTTCCATTTAACTGGTGATCGCGCTACGTATAGTCCATCACTGTATAGTATATGAAAATCTCTGCAGCACCGCGAGTACGGAGTTGGGAATGAGTGAATGAACACCAAACACAGCCTATATAACCACACGACTTTGCTGTCCCCTTGTGGCAGATTTTCGTTTGAAACTTGTTGCCATACTGCACTAGCCCAAACAGCTAGCAGAGAGAAGGCTAACATTAGCCAGCAAGCAGTTCAACAGCTGTAGCTCGTAAAAAAATCGTGCTTCGTCTACAAATCAATGACAAGCACACCAAATTTCCAAATATGCTGCCTGGATCGTGACTACTAGTTGTCTATTTCCTCCCGTCTTTATCGCCTTTAACGCTTCGTGAAGTTATCAGTGATCCGAAACGCTTGAAACTTAACTGTGGGGTGAGTTGTGCTCAAAAAGAAGAGGGACTACTTGCTAGCTACTCGCTGTCGTCAACTCATCTTCTTTTGTTAAATATACACAACTGCAGCCAGCCAGCATGAATATAACGTAGACATTAACCGACAAGACGCTAACCACCTCAATATGCATACACTTCGAAAGCTAAATCTAATTTCACTCGGGTCGCACTCGTTAGCTTTTAGCACGACTAGCGGTAGCAGGTCGAACAGTGATTACCCTTTGATCGCTTTAATGTTCACATTAATATCGGCTAAGCCCACAACTCGATGTCCATTTTAAGTCAGTTTTGCCGGTGCATCCTTCAAGTGAAGCAGGTACAGTATTGTCGATTAACGCGAGTTAGCATGTCAACAATGCTAAGCTCCGGGGCTCGCGAACCAATCATTGTACTTTAGACATCAAAAAATGTCGCTAGTGTGTTCAATTTCATTTTTAAGATGAAGAATATTGACCCTCGTTTCACCTTCTGCGTCATCCCGCTGTTTGTAGTCGAACCAGCGCCGTCATTTCGTCACCGTGTTTACGGTAGGCCCTGCCAATACATGGAGCCAGCAATTTTGACATTTCGAACAACCCCGTAATGTAGAGCAAGTTATCGTTGCACTGCCGATTTAGGAGGGAATATTCAGACCATGGCAAATGTGAAAATAAGTAACATTTCCATTTGCTTCCATCCTCAGGCAATGGACTCAGATAGACTCAAACGAAGAGAGGAAATCCAGAAAGCAATGAGTTTTATCCAGTAAGTCAAAACAAAAGTTTACATTTTAAAAAATGTGTTTTAAAAGCATTATGTATCTGAATCCAACTTTAAAAAAGGTTAACTTTAGTTAACGAAAAGAATATGGATGTATAAAATAGTCGACATTGTCCCTTTGTTATTGAGACTAAAGTGGTGACTTGTAATATCCGTTTCAGGTCTTCATTGCCTTTCCCCGAGCCGGAGAATTATGAGGTTTGAATAATTTCCTCTTCAATGCATTTATTTGTATGCAGTGCAGTTCTGCGTTCTATATTCATGGCCTTATTTCTATATGCCTTTCAGGCTTTTCTGACTCAGTTGGTGTGTAACCTCCTGGACGAGGGCAACGCCTGCTTCCGACGCGACGGCGACTGTCGTCAGGCAGCCCAGCAATACGGAGAAGGGATCAGTGTCGCCCGTTACGCCCAGGCCGAGGCCCTCATCATCCCCCACAAGCTGCTGGAGGGCCTCTACGTCAACAGGGCTGCCGCCTTCTACCAAATTGTGAGGGGAATTGCATCTTGTACCGTGCTCAGAAGTTTTTCTTTGCACTGCCTAGCTCTTCACTAAACTTGCCGAATTTTCGACAGGTTGTGTGCGAACCTAAATGCTTGTTGCTTGTTTTTCTCCTCAGAGGGAATTCGAGCGCGGCATTCAGGACTGTGATAGTGCGCTGTTTGTATCCGAAGGTAGTCGCAAGGCTCTCTACCGCAAGGCGCTGTGCCTGAGAGAAATGGGACGACTCAGAGAGGCGTACGAGTGCGGGACCAAATGTCTCCTCACAGAACCGCATGTATGTTATTTGCTTCCAAATTTTTAAGTGCAGCCCTTTTTATTTACACCTCCCCACCCCATTCTTTCCTTTGTGTTTTTTGCTTTCCAGGACCGCCAGGTATGTGATTTAGCTCAGGATCTGGCCAATAAGCTGGGCCTTAAGGGCCGTAAAGCCTACATCAGCCAGACCGAGTCCACGGCCACGGAGGCAGAGAGTCTTGGCGAGACGTCCCCGCCCACTGGGGAGGTGTGTGTTAACGTCACGCCTTATCGATGCTGAAATCAAACGTTAGCCGACTCGCGCGCTGGCTATTAACGAACTGCTTTTCGTCATTTAGTCGTCTTCCAATGGGATGGAGTCTCTGGGCGACATGGGACCAGGTATGGCAAAGAAACCTCCGATCGCTCCACTTACTTCTTGTGACCTCCTATTTTTGCACACCTTCAGCAGACTTGTCCAACGCCCAGTGCATCCCGGCCCCTCTGGCCACACCCATCCCAGTCAGCGACGATCCCGCCGTCCTGACGCCGTGCGCGGATCTGTCGGAGAGCCCGGGCAGCCAGTCCCTGCCGCCGATGCCGTACTCTGTGCCCGTGTCCGAACACATGGACGAATGCGGCAGCGTGATCAAGGACGAGCTGGACAGTCTCCTGGAAAGCATCCCCAAGAAAGTCAGTGAGGTCGGGGAGCAAGTAAACCTCCTATCCTATCGAACGATATTATTTCGGAACAGCAATAACCATCTCCCCAATGTAACGGAGATGTACAGATACCACGTTTAGAAACCTGATTTTCTTGTGTACCGGTCTAGGGTCCTGCAGGCGCCATCCCCACCAACCTACCAAACACAGCGGTGGGTCTGCGGCCCCCTTACTCCCCCAACCTGCCCGCCCCGTCAGCCCAGCTCGCCCCCACCTTCTTCGGCTCCTCCATCAGTGACCTCCCCCAACTGGAGCCTTACTCGCCGCTGGCCCAGCGAGACCAGGGCTCCACCCAAGCGCAGGACGCTTTGGGAGGCTTCTCGAGCGGAGCTGTGGACGGAGAGGGGAAAGGTGGGCTCGTTTCCGGCGGGCTCGACTCTTTATCGGAGTACACTCTCCCTGGTGAGTTCAAGTTTTGGCTGCAAGCATTGATTATTTCCCCCGAGTGCTCATCGTTGTGTGTTTGTGGTCTTTCAGGGGGACGAGTGTGTCACAGCTTCATCCCTGGGATGCGCAACCACGGCTCTGCACAAGCGGTGAGTCCAAGCTTTGGAATACTTCTGGAACTTTTCTGGAAATCATTATCTCCCCACCCCTCCTCTCCAGAACGGCCCAGCAGGAACAAACCTCTCAATGCTGTCCAGGAATCCTCTGGCAGGCACGCACGAGTTCCGTCAGGCCTGCCATGCCTGTTACAGCCGAATAGGTTAGTTGGCTCTTCTTGTTGCGTTTTTCTCTATTTTGAACGCATTCGACAACATTCGCTCTCCGTGTGCTTCCAGGTCCGCGAGTGATGGATTACAAATATCAGCCGGAGGCGGCGCATCGATGTAAGCGGGACGTTCTGCTGTGTCGCCTCAAGAACAATGACGACCCCACCTGGAAGAGGATTCGGCCCCGGCCGGCACGCAACAACTTCTTAGGGGCCTTTGTACTCTGTAAAGGTGCGTGTCACGTTTTCAACAAAATAGGGCAGAGTTGTAGTGTGCGCATTTTACGAACACCCCCCCCCCCTTTTTTTCTGGTCCTGCAGAGGTTCAGGAACGCCAGGAGTGCCAGTACGGTGAGAACTGTACCTTCGCATACTGCCAGGAGGAAATCAACGTGTGGACGCAGGAGAGGAAGGGCGCACTGAGCCGAGAGCTGCTCTTCGACCCCCTGGGGAGCACGGAAAGGCGCGCGCTCAGTGTCACGAGACTGCTGCAGCTCCACATGGGCATGTTCATGTTCCTCTGTGAGGTGAGATCAGACCGTCTGGAAGGCGCTCCTCTCTTTCTGTTTGATAAAAAGTGGGGGGGAACATTACAGGAAGGCTTATTTGAACACATTTGTTCTTTCAACAGGAATGTTTTGACAGTAAGCCTCGCATCATAAGCAAGCGCAGTAAAGAAAACTTGGCGGTGTGCTCCAACCTCACAGCCCGACACCCGTTTGATGACAATAAGTGAGTACGGTGTTCTTTCAAACATCAGGTTTATTTTTTTTTTTGGGGGGGGGTGGGGTCGTACGTCCCCGCAGCAACCTAATGTGTGTCATGTGACTGCAGGTGCCTGGTGCACGTGGTGCGCTCAGCCAACGTGCGCTACAGCAAGGTGCGCCCCCTCCACCCTCTGTGTCAGTTTGACGTGTGTCGCCATGAGGTTCGCTACGGTTGCCAACGCGAGGACAGCTGCTCCTTTGCACACTCGGTCATAGAACTCAAATGTTGGGTGCTTCAACAAGACACCGGTAAGCGGGAAGCGCCAACTTTTTTTTGACACCGCGACAGAAATCGGAAAATATCGACTGTGGAAAGACTGAATTTTTTTTTTAAGGGGAGGCAGGGTGGAGAGGCTTGGTCAATGAAAATGGGCTATTTTGATCGAGCGAGAACTGACATTCTTCTCTGTGGCCAAATTTTCTTCAGGCATTACCCATGAGGAGATGGTGCAGGAGTCCAAAAGACATTGGCAGAGATTAGAGCAGAATGCGCAGAAGCCACAGAGGGTAGGCTGGAAATAACACAGGAGAAGTTACAGGGGGTTCCTCGGTGTATGGCAGAATTGTATTCTGGGGGCTATAATAAATATTCATCTAAAAAAGATCACTTTGCCTTGTTGTGTTAGCTGTCAACTTTGGACATTTGCCCTTGCTCACGAACTTCTTTTGTGCCCTTCCAGCCAATCCACATTCCCCACCCAAGCAGCAGCATGCCTGTCGGGGGAATGGGGGTCAGCGTCGGGGGAGGAGATGGCATCGGCGGGGCTGGCGTCTCCACGGTGGGAGGGATGGGGGTGGGAGCGCTTGGCGGCACCGGGCGGGGCCGCCCCCTCAACCTGAAAATGAAGTTTGTGTGCGGCCAGTGCTGGCGAGAAGGACAGGTGAACGAGCCCGACAAGAACCTCAAATACTGCACTGCCAAAGCGCGACATAGGTGAGACATAGACTCCCCCCCTCCCCCCAAGGCAAGAAGCCGTGTGACATGGAAGAATCTCTTTTGTTTGCCAGCTGGACGAAGGAGCGTCGAGTGTTGCTGGTGAAATCCTTTGAGAAAAAGAAGTGGGTCGTTGTTCGGCCTCTCCCTTTCTCCCGCAGCTATCCGCAGCAATACGACGTGAGTGCTCACCCCCGCCCCCCACCGCCCCATTCCCTCCCTGATCAAGTCTACCACAATATACATAAAGCACAGTTTGAACGAATGAGTTAATGGAAGAGGCGTCTCAAGTGTCACTCTCTAACTATTCTCCTTCTGCTGGTGTTTTCACCCAGATGTGCGTGCACGTGATGAAGCAGAAAAAGTGCCACTACATCGGCAACTGCTCGTTTGCCCACAGCCTGGAGGAGAGGGACGTGTGGACGTACATGAAGAACAACAGTTGTAAGCCGCGCTTCCGTCCGCATCCAGTCATACCTTGTGCCTCGGATATTCATCCGCGAGTGTCATTCTCTCCACCC